>NC_073745.1:167915195-168070195 GCF_029784135.1 Toxorhynchites rutilus septentrionalis
CAAATCGATAAAAAAAAGGTAAATTTTGACCCGACCATCCCCGACTTTTTTGAAACTCGGTACTTATGATGGAAACAACCTAAAATCACAGTTTTCATTGTCATGTGACCAATTTAAATTACGACTTATTTTTAAAAAAATAAGAATTGATTAGGATGCAATTTCGAACAAGTAATTAATAGTTAGTAATATGTACTCAATTAACAGACTAGGGGGCCGACGAACTGAATTTCCACGATTTCAACATTATTCGCCTCGATCGAAATGACTCGTTTGGTGGCGTACTATTGGGGATCAAAAAATGTCACTCCTTCTATAGAGTCACTCTCCCATCGATGACAGGCATTGAAGTTGTCGCTTGCCAGACACAAATCAATGGCAAAGACCTCTGCATTGCCTCGATATATATTCCTCCAAGAACTATGGTTGGCCGCCATCAGTTTTTTGATATCATCGAGGCACTGCCGGAGCCGCGGCTAATCTTAGGTGACCTCAACTCCCATGGAACAGCATGGGGTTCACTCTACGATGACAACCGTGCCACGTTGATTTATGATCTGTGCGACAACTTCAAATTGACAGTTTTGAATACTGGGGAAGCAACTAGAATAGCCAACCCCCCTGCACGGGCAAGTATGCTAGACATATCGCTTTGCTCTTCTTCGTTATCCCTGGATTGCACGTGGAAGGTAATCCAAGATCCCCACGGTAGTGACCACCTGCCAATAATTTTATCGATCGCCAATGAATCAGGTTCTCGTGAGTCAGTCGATATTGCGTATGACCTCACGAAAAATATTGACTGGAGAAAATTTGCAGAAATAATATCTGAAGCACTTGTTTCAATGCATGAACTTCCTCCACTCGAAGAGTATAACTTTATATCGAGTTTGATTTACGAAAGCGCACTTCAAGCTCAAAAGAAACGTGTTCCTGCTACCACTTTCCGACGTCGTCCTCCATCACTTTGGTGGGACAAGGAGTGTTCAAAGGTCTACCTTGAAAAATCATCCGCTTTCAAAAAATTCCGGAAAACTGGACTAGTGGAATGGTTTCGAAAGTACCAAGCTCTAGAAGCCAAACTAAAAGGTCTGATTAAAGCAAAAAAGCGTGGCTATTGGCGAAAGTTCGTCAATGGTTTGTCAAGGGAGACCGCTATGAGCACTCTTTGGAATACGGCTAGGAGAATGCGTGGCTGGAACCATACAAATGAAAGTGAGGAATACTCTGACCGTTGGATTTTCAAATTTGCAAGAAAGGTTTGTCTCGATTCCGTTCCTGCACAAAGCGTCGTACGCGACATTCCGCTCCAATGCGACTATGAGAATTTTTCGATGGTAGAATTCTCAATTGCCCTCCTCTCATGTAACAATTCAGCTCCTGGGATGGACAAGATTAAATTCAACTTGTTGAAGAATCTTCCCGACTTGGCAAAACAGCGTTTGCTGAACTTGTTCAACAAGTTTCTGGAGCTGAATATTGTCCCACATGACTGGAGGCAAGTGAGAGTGATAGCCATACGAAAACCCAACAAGCCGGCTTGCGATCACAACTCGTATAGGCCGATTGCAATGTTATCCTGTATTCGTAAATTGTTAGAGAAAATGATTCTACTTCGTTTGGACAAGTGGGTTGAAGCGAACAATTTGCTGTCAAATACGCAGTTTGGCTTCCGCCGAGGTAAAGGGACGAACGATTGTCTGGCGCTGCTATCTTCTGAAATCCAAATCGCATTTGCTCGCAAAGAACAAATGGCTTCCGTTTTCCTCGATATCAAAGGGGCATTTGATTCAGTTTTCATGGAAATTCTCTCAGAGAAACTTCATAATCGTGGACTTTCACCAATTCTGAATAATTTCCTGTACAATTTACTGTCAGAAAAGCACATGTTTTTCAATCATGGCAGCTTGAAATCTTCTCGATACAGTTTTATGGGCCTACCACAAGGCTCCTGCCTAAGCCCCCTCTTGTACAGTTTTTACGTCAATGATATAGATGATTGTCTAACTAGAGACTGCACGCTGAGACAACTTGCAGACGATGGAGTTATTTCCATCACGGGTACTAATCCCGTCGTTCTGCAAAAGTCGTTGCAAGATACCCTGAACAATCTGTTCACGTGGGCCCTCAAGCTGGGTATCGAATTCTCTACGGAGAAAACTGAAATGGTCGTTTTTTCTAGGAAGCACGAACCCGCCCAATTCCAGCTTCACCTATCCGGCAAAACGATCAAGCACTCGATGTTTTTCAAATACCTTGGAGTATATTTTGACTCTAAATGTACCTGGGGAATACACATTGCGTATTTGAAACAGAAATGCCAGCAAAGAATCAATTTTCTCCAAACAATAACCGGAACATGGTGGGGTGCCCATCCAGGAGACCTCATTCAGTTATACAAAACAACGATATTATCAGTGTTAGAATATGGCAGTTTTTGCTTCCGATCAGCTGCCAGGATTCATATTCTCAAGCTGGAGAGGATACAATATCGTTGCCTGCGTATAGCCATGGGGTGTTTGCATTCGACACATACGATGAGTCTCGAAATTTTGGCAGGAGTACCCCCGCTTACTCTTCGGTTCACAGAATTATCCTACAGATTTCTCATCCGTTGCAAGATCATGAATCCATTGGTGATTGATAACTTCGAAAATCTACTCCAACTGATTCCTCAGTCAAGTTTTATGTCTTTATACCATGAGTACCTTACCCACGACGTGCACCCTTCACCAGGCATCTCCAACCAAGTTTTCTTCCCATACTTTTGCAATTCCTCTGTCATTTTTGATCTGTCCATGCGACAAAAAATCCATGGAATCCCAGATCATCTACGCTCCGATTATATTCCGCCGATATTTTCGGCAGAATATGGGAAAGTTAGATCTGATAAAATGTTCTTTACTGACGGTTCATACATAAACGGGTCCACTGGCTTCGGCATCTTCAATGAAAATTCCAGTGCCTCTTTCAAACTCAAGGATCCTTGTTCCGTGTATGTCGCTGAACTGGGTGCGATATACTACGCACTGGGGATCATTGAAACATTGCCCATCGACCACTATTTTATTTTTTCAGACAGTCTCAGCTCAATAGAGGCAATCCGCTCAATGAAAGTTGATAAACGCTCATCTTATTTCCTAACAAGAATAAGACAACTATTGAGTGTTTTGGTCGAAAAATTATTCAAGATTACCTTAGCATGGGTTCCCTCTCATTGCTCGATTCCGGGGAATGAGAAAGCGGACTCGCTAGCTAAGGTGGGCGCTTTAGAAGGCACACTTTTTGAAAGGCAAATTGCTTATAATGAATTTTTCCACATTCCTCGTCAGTACACGCTCGTAAGTTGGCAGCGCATGTGGAGTGGAGATGAGTTCGGTCGTTGGTTACACACGATTATCCCTAAGGTCTCGACGAGTGCATGGTTCAAGGGATTGAGTGTAGGTCGTGATTTCATTCGCGTGATATCTCGGCTTATGTCCAATCACTACAACCTAAACGCGCATCTCTATCGCATTGGGCTCGCAGCAAACAATCTTTGTGATTGTGGCGATGGCTACCACGACATCGAGCATGTTGTCTGGTCGTGTATCCGGTTCCATGCTGCTCGCTCTCAGCTCTCTAGAGCACTGAGAGCACAAGGCAGACAATCGGAGATCCCCGTCCGGGATATCTTAGGTAGCCGTGATTCTGATCTTCTGCTTCATCTATACCTGTTCCTCAGGAACGCCGATGTCAACGTTTAATGATGTTTCCTTCGTTGTGTCCCCGTTTTATATCCCTCCTATCCGATCGATAAACTTTTACTTAGTCGCGGCAATACATACACACACTCTTTACAGATACACGGGCCAAAGGTTGTGCAGTCCACTGATGATTCAACAAGAGCCAAAGGTTGTACCGCTCATGACAACTCTACATGAACTGATGATTGCGCCGGTTAGTGACCATTCTATCCTGGATTCCTCGAGTCGAGAAAGACGCACCACGCTAGATATGAGGTACAGACTAGGGGGGCGTTGCTGATCAAGGGTCAGCTGCATCCCAATAGGAAGTATCCCGAGTCGGGCACACGTACAGAGCATTGGAGACAGCAACATCCGAATTACGAAAACACTTGTAATACTAACCTCGAGCCAACCGCGAGTAATCGGTTTCATATTACTAACATAGATAATAAGAAAAATTGTCAAAGTATTGAACTCCCGGCCCCGTGAGGCTAACGCCATATGAGCCTTGATAAAAATATATATTTTGGAAAAAAAAAAAAATATGTAACCGATTACTCGCGGTCGGCTCAAGGTTATATTACAAGTGTTCTCGTAATTAGGATGTTGCTGTCTCCAATGCTCTGTACGTGTACCCGACACGGGATACTTCCTATTGGGATGCAGCTGACCATTAATCAGCAACGCCCCCTAGTCTGTACCCCATATCTAGCGTGGTGCGTTGGATTTGCATTTTTCATAAATAACTGTGTTCTACTAGTCAATCCCTTCCATTTGATATCCATTTTGATGGGGTTCTGAAAAAATACGTAATCCACCATTTTGTAGTGGCCGTGGCCGTCTTGGATTTTTTACAAAAAAAAACTGTGTTCTACTAGTCAAGCCCTTTCATTTGATACCCATATTGATGGGGTTGTGAAAAAAAATATATGGCGCCCTCTAGTGGTGGCGACCACTTTTGGATTTCCATTTTGTAGTGGCCGCCATCTTGGTTTTGCATTTTTCATAAATAACTATGTTCTACTAGTCAATTCCTTTCATTTGATATCCATATTGATGGGATTCTGAGAAAATATGTGGTCCGCAATTTTGTAGTGGCCGCCATCTTGGATTTGCATTTTTCATAAATTTGTTCTACTAGTCAAGCCATCAAGCCGGATAATCGAGTCTCCGGTTAATCGAGTCCGACCTGTACTAACGCGAGGACCTCTATAGCATACTTGATAACTGTCTAAGTTCGTTGGTTTGAGTTCACGATGGGTAGATAATAAACCGTCCAATCATGGGGTAACCATTTTTTGCATCAGCAATCAAGTTTTCGTTCCTCTTTATATAGACGTAAAAATAACATTGCGTAAGCTGGTAACAAATTCGTTCATAGGGAGGTAGAAATGTGGATTGAAGTCAGTTGAATGAAGAGGCAGATTTGTATTCATTAATCGCTTCAGTTACAATACCCACTATTATCAGTCTGTACGAATTAAGCGAAGACGATGTAAATAAATAACCCTAGTCCCAACTGTATAAGATTGCATAACGACTTCGTTCCATCTCCAGGCTCGAAGATGTCAAGGCAATGAGGGAGCAGCGAATTCTGTCCAGACTACGGTTTGGACACAACTCGGTTTCATACGGGTTCAACATTAAATCTTGCCACCAACCCTGCGACTACTGCAACATTCACAATTCCGTCGAGCATTTCTTGTGCGTCTGCCCAAAGCACGTGGACATGAGAATCAACGGGAGTGTACGGGACGTCCCGAATGACAGGAAATATTCAATGAGTGTGATCATTCCAAGGGTGTCATACCATCAACCAGAGGTGCGACATATTTGCGACAAACGTTTCGCCGACAGCGATTATATGACGTTGTTTGAGATGGAAGAGTTATTCTCCCGTCTGGATGACCCTAAGGAGTCTCTCTAACTCATTCGGCACTTTAACCACAGCCATCGAAAGTCCTTCCGACGACGAACTAACATTAGAGTTGGTCAAGCGCAAGCTGCTCGACAAAGCAGCGAACGGCAGGATTCCAGTTCAAGCTAAAAGAAACCAACCATGTGTTACCACTGTAAAAAGCAGGGATACAAGCGGAGTGAATGCCGGAAGCTGCAAGAGGACCATCAAAATGCATTAGCACCGCCGCAACGCGACATACTGTCGCTAATCAAAAACTCTTCCGAGAGCTGCCTGAAAGTGAAGTTAAATTCGTTAACCTGGCGGACGACAACCATGCAGCTGTGCGTGATGAGGGTTCCTGTGTCATCGAGTGCACCGATGATCAAGATTTTCGTCGGGATGTTACGCTAAGTTATTACATGTAACATTACAGTTACATGAACCTGCAGTCCGTTTCGACATTTATCCAGAAGCAAGCCACGGTCGTTTTCAATATCACTTCAATGGCCTTAAAGAAGGTGTCGCCCCAAGGATCACGTGATTAGTGGTTAGACCACGCTCTATCATAAACAAGTAAAAATATAATAAACTCTTCCGGCTAGCGATCACCCACCGAAAAAAAGAGAAGTGAACAAATTATGAGCAGGTAGCATAGATCGACTCATTGCACCATATGCGATGACTGCAATAAAATTTGCATGCAAATGCAAAAACCACCTTGCCTTTTTTCCAAAATATATTTTTATCAAGGCTCATATGGCGTTAGCCTGGCAGAGCCGGGAGTTCAATATTTTGACAGTTTTTCTTATTATCTATGTTAGTAATATGTAACCGATTACTCGCGGTTGGCTCGAGGTTAGTATTACAAGTGTTCTCATAATTGGGATGTTGCTGTCTCCAATGCTCTGTACGTGTGCCCGACATCGGATACTTCGTATTGGGATGTAGCTGACCATTAATCAGCAACGCCCCCCTAGTCTGTACTCCATATCTAGCGTGGTGCGTCTTCAATCATCAGCTCCTATAGAGTTGTCATGAGCGGTACAACCTTTGGCTCTTGTTGAATGATCAGTGGACTGCACAACCTTCGGCCCGTGTATCTGTGAAAAGTGTGTGTATGTATTGCCGCGACTAAGTAAAAGTTTATAGATCGGATAGGAGGGATATGAAACAGGGACACAACGAAGGAACGTTGACATCGGCGTTTCTGAGGAACAGGTATAGATGAAGCAGAAGATCAGGATCACGGCTACCTAAGATATCCCGGACGGGGATATCCGATTGTCTGCCTTGTGCTCTCAGTGCTCTAGAGAGCTGAGCCATGCTTATCTCTGTGTAAATTATATGAAGGATGGGAGAACGAAAACGATGAAAACGACGTGTTCAGTCCACCGCTCAGCGCAGCGCACTGACGCTTAAAGACATTTTTAGAGTCTAATAAGCTGCTCGATCTAAGACAGTACGCTTTTCGTGCAGGAAAATGCACAGAAGATCACCTAGAAGAGTTAAAGGCTACTGTACATGACGTTATTGAGAAAGATCACCACGCAGATGTGACATCACTAGATCTAAGTAAGACATTTGATCGAGCATGGAGGTATACAGTATTGAAGAGTCTCTTCGACTGGGGGATCCGTGGAAGACTAATTTTCTATGTTAAAGGTTTTCTTGAAAACAGAACTTTCAGAAACACAGTCAACAACACAAAATCTTCATTAAAAGTCAAGAATTCATCAAGAATTCCCCAAGGCTCAGTTCGAAACCCAAATCCCCTCCGTCAAAACTCTCAAAATACTGTAACTGGTGTAACTTTTCACAAGAAACTGAGTTTTATACCACATGCTCAGGCAGTCAAAAAAGATGTCGCAATAGATTAAATCTATTAAAGGCAATTTCTAGCAACCTAGCTTCCGAACATAGGGTATCTCTTTTACGGATAGTAAACGCTTGGTTAATTCCATAAATTCTCTATGGAGTAAGCATCTTCAGCCGAGGCGGCGAAAAAATGCTAAAAAATCGATTCAAAGAACACACGAATCAGGATCTTCCCGATATATGTGTACATTCGACGGTCATGGAAAGGAATTGGATTGTAAAACCGCCAAATGTCAACCTTTATTTACTCGAGGAAGTTTGTGCAGGAGATCTCCAATCTAAAGAAAAAGCATGTTTCAATCATCTCATAGAAAAAAAAATCCAGATTGAACATCAAATTTACAATGATGGTTCTGTTAGTACTGACGGTGTCGGTTGCGAAATTTTCGAATACCGATATACTGGTAGTTTTTCTCACCCTCCCCAATGTTCAATTTTAAGCGCAGAAACTTTTTCGGTTCCAATGCACACATGATTCACTTCCTACTGATATATCTTCTGATTCCGCGAATTGTCTCCGGGCTATTCAAACAGGTAAAAACCTTCACCCGTGGATTACTCAAATAGAAGAGGCTGCTTCTAATAAAAATATAACCTTCTGTTGAGTTCCCGGTCATACCGGAATTCCTGGAAATATTGCCGGCGACAAATTGGCCGGTAAAGGCAGAGCACAAGAACCCCCCAATATTCCCATTCCTCGCTCTGATGCAAAATGATGGGTAGAACAGCAGATCCGCCAAAGTTGAGACATAGCCTGGAAAAACACTAGAACAACTTTTCTTCAAAGAATTCGTAGTAATGTTTTACATCCAGATATTCTAATCACACCGTTGAATACGAGCACTCCGTTAGAGTCCGAGAAAGAATACGCTTTTTTCGTTTATTTATCTGTTCCTAAGATATTGCATGACCTGCTATTATATACATACAGGTAAACTTCGATATAACGTACATTTCACTTTCAAAATTGTACGTTGTATCGAATTGTACGTTATATCGAAGCATAATAAAGTACGCACAAACGTAGTCTATAATACATGATTGTGTTGCTGTTTTAGTAAATTTTATGAATAACTTCAATCAGAAGACGAAGCCAGTCTGTCTCATGATGTTTCCCTTCGTACTGTTGATTAAAGCTTGATTCATTTAGAATCAGGAATCACAAAACCAGCTGTATTTCGGGATTGATTGAAGGTACAAAACTTATTTTAGCGTCACAATACAGATAATTCATTGTTCTATCAGAAAAAAATTAACATTTACACTTTGGATATGTGTACGTTATATCGAGGTAAAATGTACGTTATATCGAGTGACGTTATATCGAGGGTACGTTATAACGAGGGTACGTTATATCGAAGTTTCCCTGTATCTCTACAATCCCTGCTTGTTTTTATTGAAAATAATTAAATATAGCACATAACCCTTGAAGTAATGAGGTTCTCTACACATTCTTTTGTTTGGATTATTATCTATTTCTTCATCCTCAACTTCTTCCAATTCTTCGTCCTTATCTTCATCTCCGCCTCCAATTTTCTTCAAATGTGCAACGTTACGCTTTTATTCTCTTCCGTTTTTGATAGACTTCAAAATACAGTCTGCTCCATTTCCCCTTGTAACGAAAAAAACCAATGCAGCATGAAATCAAATTGGACTTGTTACCGGAGTAAAAAAAAGCATAATACATCTTATCAGACTCAACGTTCTCAACTTCCGTATCAGATGTCGTTTCAGTGGATTCAACAAGCCGTAATTTCTTCAATAGCTTATGATCTTTCTGAACAAGTGGAATACGTTTCTTTTCTTTACGACACACCGTCTCAAAATGACCTCGCATTTTACTGCTTTCTTGATTACGCACCGGACCGGTGGATTTTGGTTGCTGCGGATCATCGAACTTTTCACTGTCCGGTGAACTGCCTCATCGAATTTTGGAACCTGAAATTCTCCAATTTTCCGCTCTTCAACATGATACTCTCTCTCATCATTTAGTTGAGAGCTAGACAGAATCTTAACTTGTTCCTCGACACTTTCATTAATAACTCCCATAGCCTCGATTTGTGAAAGAGTTTGACCCTTCTTCAATATGGCATGGTAAATACCTAACCTAACAACTTTTTTTCTCATTTTACATTAACTATATAAAAATTTAAATTTCGCTACCAGCAGGTAGAAACATCAGGAATTCAGAAATCCACTGCTATTATCGTGGCAGAATCTCTTTTTACAGGATCCGAGATCCCATCGCTACCATATAACTAGAAATTTCGTAATATGAATTCGAAATCCAAACGCTACCAAATGGTTGAAACTCCATTATTTGAGTCCGAAACTCCATCACTACCAGACTGGTAGAAGAACTCCATACATTGGACAAGAAGTCCGATCGCTACCGAAAGGTAGAATCTCCAAACCGCTACTCAATGTAGGAACTCCATTAAATTTCAACCGTTGATAAATCATGACTTGCTATTAAATACATAACTCTACAGAATTAAAAACACCATTCTTCCATGGCATGACTGAAATAACAGTAAGGAAAAACGGCTTCCTACCCGTCGTAGAATCGGCCATACAAATCTTTTTCGAAGAAATAAAGAATTGCAAGCTGCTCTTGCAATGAGGCCCCCATTTCTGTAAGTCATGTTTTATTGGATTGTCAGCACACAAAAGAAGCTAGAATTAGAAATAATATTGGACAGAACTTAAGGGACATATTAAGTAGTGATGAAACACAAGAAAATAATGTAATTCAATTTTTAAAAGAAACAGAACTTTATAAAGAAATTTGAGAAACTAAAAAGAATAATAAAATAGAAACCAAGAGAATATCGGAGACGAATGAATCGTAAGATTTAAAGTCTCCGTGAACAAAGGAAAAGAAAAAGAAGAACATTGCGTTTGTTCAAATTCTTTACTTATACAGCAAATATGTTGAATTCAATTGAATTCGAAAATTGTTTCATTCAATTTTTGGTGTTGCACAGATATACGCGTATTTATGACAAACGTTAGTGCCATTTAGGAAGTTATTCCATGCTTGCGATGTGGTGTGTGATGATCCACCGGAGCAACAGATTTCTGCTATTTTTGCTTGGGGTAACGTTTCATCTCTGAAGATCAATCTCACAGTTTACACGAAGCCCTTAAGTTTACACATTATCTGACGGATTACCTTGTGATTTGAATTGTACAATATAACCGATACTCAGAAAAGTTGTGTAAATTAAGTACTGTGTAATCCGAGAGATGAGTATATATCAATACAATTTTTTTAGTACATACCGCCATTTTTTCCGCATTAAGAACGTCCATTTCATCTTCGGTCATTTGACGATGTGGGTAATATGAAACATAACCTAAAACCTTATTGATTTCATTCAACGCGTTCATTTTGCCATTGAAGCTAGAAATCTGCAACACTCGTAATATTATTCTTAAACGACACATCTCCAAATCACGCAAAAGATTCTCCTGGTTTGGAACGCGATTGATCAAGGCACGGGTATATTTCACAATGCCACTGATAACATCATTTTTTCCTTCAAATTTAGCTTCGCGTTTGAGTTCATCGTCGGACAAAGTTTCTAGAATTTCTAGAACAATCTCCCATATTGGCATGAAATACGTTTCGATAGTTGATGTTGTTAGCAATTCAGCACACTGTCCGAAGGGACGTAGTATTGTATGCAATGCGGCGAGTGTCAATTCATCTTGATCATCTGGTACGGTGCTATCCGAATTGACTACGTTAGCTGTCTTCGATCGAACAGAATCATTCAAAGAATTCCGCTGTTGTGTTTTGTTTGCTATTTTAAGCTCGCGCTGCTTTCGAAAACCCCTAATTCCGGCATCTATGCGTTCCAATAAATTATCGAACCCTTTGTGCTCTCCAAATCGATTCAGCAAATCTACCAACCAACCTCGCGGATTCTTTGGTTCCGGGGGCGAACTTGCGAAAACCTGATTATCCTGAAGTGGCTCTGTAGATTCACCCAGCGAGTGAAGCTCATGTTGACGTGATGCATTTTGAGTGTGGAATTTGTTTTCAGGATCAAGAACCACTGCCAACAAATTTAATAGGTACTGGTTATCATGTCTCATGTGCAATGCTATCAAGTGTAATAGCTTGCTACATGATATTAAAATGCAATGGTGGATGTTGTATTTCCACGATGAGACCGCCTCGTCTGTGAGGATTTTGATGAACGAAGTTGTAAGGCCTTCTCGATAGAATTTCACACAAGATTCGCATTCGCTGTCGATCCCTGCATTATAAAATAAAGAAGAAGGATCAGTCGTACATAGAAGTGACAAATCAATTCTGAACATACCAGCCTGAGAGAGCTTGATAGCGGCATTTAACAGACATTCCAGCTCTTGATTAGGTAACACTGGTACAACCCAACGTGAACTAGAAATTTTGATGTTAAGCGATGCAAGTTTTTCCTCTGGGAAGGTGGCCAATAATTCCTCAACGTTTCTAAAATGTTAAAACAGAGCTTAATGATATGTTAGACATGCACAGTTATTTTTAATCTCACGATTTAATTTGCTGCGTATCATGAGTAGATGGAGAATCATTTTGTTTTTCCGGTGGGTCTAGCGGACGACCGCCGGTATCGTAGGTCATTTTACAATTTTTTTTTTATTTTTACAGACTGCAATGAACCATCGTATCTGCGAATATTAGCACATTATTATTATTGTATTTTCAGATGAAGGATTGGCTACAATGGCTGGTGGATACATGTAAAATTTCTATATTTTAGGACAATTAAAAAAAAACTTGCTTCTTGTTCAATTGCTTTAGATGCTGTGTTCTCATTGATAAGTAGATATATTTCAACTGATTATTATTGAAAGTAGACTAATAAGAATGCATGATTTACATCGCCGTAATCTAGTTAAGATGCTGCATACCTTAATGATTGAAGGTACAAACAGAAGAAAAAGTTACTATAATCCGAAACCCAAGGATTAGAAATTTTATATTTGTTAATTTTCAGAGTTCGAAATATTTAGATGTTGAAAGTCTATATTGTGAGCAGTAAGAAAAAGATCTAATATCAACTTATTTTTTTACTTCAATTGGATTTTTTGTATTAAATACCCGATTACGGTATACTTCCGAATATTAGCAAAACCGGGTGTATCCACTTATATTTCATGGATATTACGGTTTGATAAAAATCTAATTTAATCAAATAAAAATTTTATAGGAAAATCAAATATGTATTTTTCATAAATAAATAGAGGAAAAACATAAACACAATGGTATAAGGTCTGGGTGGGGCTTGCACTCAGAAATAATACTCGAAGGCATTTCAATTCGAAAATAGTATATTGAAATGAAAATTACGCTTATGATCACTACTTGTCACGTACACTATTGATTCATTACTCATTCGATTTAACTAAATGCATTAACTAGACTAAAGCAATCTGTTTACTAATACATTTAATATGGGCCAATAGCATATTTTCATAAATACGGAATGAAAATTGACTGCTTAATACACATATTGCAAAAAATATTTACATCGACTCACCTAATTCAGGAAACATGCAAAACAAGCTTGTTGTGGAACAAAAAAAATCTTGATTAAGGTCTATACGTGAACGGTCCGCAAAACCGTCTTGAAGCTTTTTCCAAATTTCGATTTCTTGTTTTTCTCATAAAAGCAGTACAGCCGGTCAGACAAAATGGCCGAACTAGGTTCTTCCAGTCTGTCTATAATTGAATCACGATTATCCAGAAAGCGATTGAAACTTTAGAGACGGGAGTTTTCCTTCACTATCTTCAAATGAATGTTAAAGATAGCTGGAATTCACAAAACAATCAGCAGGTCAAATTTTTTCGATGATTATGTTCAAAAGCCATAAAATCACAACTTCTTCAATGTTATTGACTGACAAAGAACAAGATAAACCGAGTTGCAGCGGTGTTGCTTTTTAATGCTGTGGTGGTGTGATGCAACACGATACGCAAATCGGCACGATAAATATGCAGAGCTGTGAATCGTTAAAAATATGTTCTTCCTACCAATTGGCAGTCTGAATTCTATCAGTTATTTGAGTCATTAACGTGCAAATGTTAATAATCAATGACAAAAGAAATGTACATGGCAGTAATTTTATTGCAAAGTGATAATACAATAAATGACCATTTATAATCGAGTGTTTTCTCCCGATATCCATTGTATAGAGAGGTGACTTATTGTTTCATATTGCTTAAACTTAAGGCCCATTTATACGTTGCTAGTAGCTGACTTGACAGTGAGCAGCTACTGACCCGGTGGGCTCGCTTGACAATTGGTTGACTCGCCTTGTCCGTTCACACAATGTGAGCTGCTGGCAAGAAACTAGATACTACGGCACGGGTTTACCAGAGATGCCAGGCGATTTTTCAAATGTCCTTCAAATAGTCAGAAACAGCAATCAGGTCCGAATTTGTCAGATGATTGATCCGAAATCGACTTTTTGTTGACAGTTTTCGTCTTAGGTTTTCAGTTGAATTTATCATTACACAATTTTATCGCGAAACACATGCTGGTCGTACTGTGTGCTGAATTTCTTTGAACTGAAGGTACTATCCGAAAAAAGCAGAAAAAAAAGGATTCGGGCCAGGAATTGGATGCAAAGAAAAGGAGCAACAAATACAATATTGAAGGAACTCTACGATGATGATCCCCGAGAGTACAGAGCAGTGTTGAGAATAACACCATAAATACTCGTCAAAAACTAAAATAATGAATGAAAATCTACTTTTTTAAATCGAATATGTATTCTGTTTCTTAGAACAATACTTTTTGACGTAGAACTACCTCTTTCATTAAGGGTGCCAAATCAGAAAACAGGTCACGTTTTTATGAAATAAAGTTAACGTTAATAACTATTTTTGCCGTGAACGGATTCTGGCGATTCACATACCAAACGAATCAGAAATTCCCTAAGATTTGTTTGATAAGCTATACATTACAATCCCATAGTCTGTATATGGTTTAAATTGATGAAAATTGAAAACATTCCCATTTCCTCTTACATTTGTTCTGTCCAGTAAGTATCTTCGCATATTTTAAAATATCTTAAAAATAGAGACATTTTTTTACATTTGGCATCCATGATTCGAGCGCTAAATTCTGTTTTTGACGTTTTGAGGGATGTGAGTGCGAGTAAATTCAAAAAACTTTGAAGTAGCTCGCACACCGGATCACACATGACACTAACTGTCGTGATGTGTTCACACGGTGTGAGTAGCTGCACTGCAGTAACTGACTAGATCGACTCGTATGCTTACTCGCACCGTCTGAACCCGACTTTAAGGTCCATTTATACGTTGCTAGTAGCTGACTTCACAATGAGCAGCTACTGACCCGGTGAACTCGCTTGACAAATGGTTGACTCGCCTTGTCCGTTCACACAATGTGAGCTGCTGGCAAGAAACTAGATACTACGGCACGGGTTTACCAGAGATGCCAGACGATTTTTCAAATGTTCATCAAATAGTCAGAAACAGCAATCAGGTCCGAATTTGTCAGATGAGGAAAATGAAAATGATAGTAGATTTGCAGAAGGAACAAATACGCCTCGAAAACTAAAATAATGAAGGAAAATCTACTTTTTTATATCGATTATGTATTCTGTTTCTTAGAACAATACTTTTTTTTGCAAGTTGTGAGTGAATTCTGAATGAAAATTGTGCCCGATAATGATTTTATATTCAGATTCCCAATAAAGTTATCTCAAAAAGAAAACGTATTAGTTTTCCAATAATTTTCAAATCTATAAATATCTTCGCACATTTTCAAATATCTTAAAAATAGAGACATGTCAAGACAATGTAAAGATTTGGCATCCCTGATTCGAGCGCTAAATTCTGTTTTTGACGTTTTGAGGGATGCGAGTGCGAGTAAATTCAAAAAACTTTGAAGTAGCTCGCACGCCGAATCACACATGACACTAACTGGAATGATGTGTTCACACGGTGTGAGTAGCTGCACTGCAGTAACTGACTAGATCGACTCGTATGCTTACTCGCACCGTCTGAACCCGGCTTTACGCCGGGTTCTGACGGTGCGAGTAAAGGCCCATTTATACGTTGCTAGTAGCTGACTTGACAATGAGCAGCTACTGACCCGGTGGACTCGCTTGACAATTGGTTGACTCGCCTTGTCCGTTCACACAGTGTGAGCTGCTGGCGAGAAACTAGATACTACGGCACGGGTTTACCAGGGATGCCAGGCGACTTTTCAAATGTCCATCAAATAGTCAGAAACAGCAATCAGGTCCGAATTTGTCAAATGATTGGTCCAAAATCGACTTCTTTATTGGCAGTTTTCATCTTAGGTTTTCAGTTGAATGTATCATCACACAATTTTATAGCAAAACAAACGCTGATCGTGTTTAAAAATACATACTTTGTGCTGAATTTCTTTGAACTGAAGGTACTATCCGAAAAAGCAGAAAGAGAAAAGGATTCGGGCCAGGAATTAGATGCAAAGAAAAGGAGCAACAAATACAATATTGAAGGAACTCTACGATGAGGATCCCCGAGATTACAGAGCAGTGTTGATAATAACACCTGAACAAGTGAAAAAACTGTTGGATTTAATTGCTCCACGAATACAACGCCAAGATACAGTCATGAGGGATGCTGTACCTGCAAGAGTTAAATTAGAAATGACATTGATGTGCCTTTGTTTTGGAATATCGTTGGGATTGTTGTCGATATTTTTTAGAATCTCGAAAACATCCATAGCTCAGATAATTCCGAAAGGATGTGATGTTATAAATGGTAGTCTAAAAGATTTTTTTTTAATTTTATTTATTTTGTGAAATGAAAATGATAGTCGATTTGCAGGTGCAATAAATACGCTTCAAAAATTTTAATAATGAATGAAAATGTACTTTTTTAAATCGAATATGTATTCTGTTTCTTAGAACAATACTTTTTTTTGTAAGTTGTGATCTGATAATGATTCTATATTAGAGATTCTCAAGAAAACTATCTCAAAAAGAAAGCGTGCCCCGCCAGCGTGCAAAACGAAATAACAATTATTTCGTTTAGAAACTATGAGGGTTTTATTTGTTTTTCCAATAATTTTGAAGTCTATAAATATCTTCACATATTTTCAAATATCTTAAAAATAGAGACATTTCATTACATTTGGCATCACTGATTCGAACGCTAAATTCTGTTTTTGACGTTGTGAAGCATGCAAGTGCGAGTAAATTCAAAAAACTTTGAAGTAGCTCGCACGCCGGATCACACATGACAATAACTGGCATGATGTGTTCACACGGTGTGAGTAGCTGCACTGCAGTAACTGACTAGACCGACTCGTATGCTTACTCGCACCGTCTGAACCCGGCTTAAGCCTACGAATCGGTCTAGTCAGTTACTGCAGTGCAGCTACTCACACCGTGTGAACACATCATGTCAGTTAGTGTCATGTGTGCGGCGTGCGAGCTACTTCAAAGTTTTTTGAATTCACTCGTACTCGCCACTCTCAAAACGTCAAAAACAGAATTTAGCTTTCGAATCAGGGATGCCAAATGTAAAGACATGTCTCTATTTTTGAGGTATTTGAAAATATGCGAAGATATTTATAGATTTGAAAATTATTGGAAAAAACAAATAAAACCCTCATAGTTTCTAAACGAAGTCGTTGTTATTTTGATATGCACGCTGGCTGGGCACGCTTTCTTTTTGAGATAGTTTTCTTGAGAATCTCTAATATAGAATCATTATCAGGCACAATTTTAATTCAAAATTCACTCACAACTTGCAAAGAATGTATTGTTCTAAAAAACATAATACATATTCGATTTGAAAAATTATATTTTCATTCATTATTTCAATTTTTGACGTGTATTTATTCCACCTGCAAATCTACCATCATTTTTATTTCACAAATTGATACACGAAGCTGCTGGCAAGGCGAACTAAATAAAATTTAAAAAAAATCTTTTAGGTTGTCATTTATAGCATCACATACTTCCGGAATTATCTAAATCTATCTCGAATTATATTATCTATCTAGCTATGAATGCTTTCGAGATTCTAAAAACTATCGACAACAATCTGAACGATATTCTAGAGGCAAGGCACATCAATGTCGTTTTTTAGTTTTACTCCTACAGATATAGCATCCCTCATGAGTGTATCTTGGCGTTGTATTTTTGGACCAATGGAATCCAACAGTGTTTCCACTAACTCAGGTGTTTCTCTCAACACTGCTCTGTACTCCAGAGGATCATCATCAAAGAGTTCCTTCAATATTTGTTTTTATTGCTCCTTTTCCTTGCATACAATTCCTGGCCCAAATCCTTTTGCCTTTCTGCTTTTTCGGATAGTACCTTCAGTTCGAAGAAATTCAGCACAAAGTATTTTTATTATAAAATTGTGCAACTAAATCAAATAAATTCAACTGAAAACCTGAGACGAACCTGATTGCTGTTTCTGACTATTTGATGGACATTTGAAAAATCATCTGGCATCCCTGGTAAGCCAATGCTGCAGTATCTAGTTTCGCGTCAGCAGCTCACACTGTGTGAACGGACAAGGCGAGATAACCAATTGTCAAGCGAGTTCACCGGGTCAGTCCCAGCAAACATTAAATCGCATAACAAGCGTATATATAACATCATATGCCCTAAATTTTGGTTGGCATATAATGCGCCTAATTGGCTAATGCATGCAAAAGTGGAGGCTATATACATACATGGCAAATGCTTACTGAATTTTTTTGGATGAATATGCAACTTTGAACGGCTATAATAGCGATTATGTTGGAATTGAATTGCGATCTAATATAAATATATTCATGAATTGTCAAGGCACCAAATACGACTTTTGTCATACTTATATACGATTTATTACAGACATAGAAAAAAACAAATGGCGCAAAATATTTTCGTGAAATGTTTATTACAACCTCACGAATCGCCATTTTTATATATGAGTATTTATGTTCGTAGAAATAATAATTGTTTGATTGATTTGTATTGGAAGTGGAATATGAATGTTTTAAATGCCTCAGGTTGATGTTTGGTGAAAACTGCTCCGATGTGGGTTCGAACTCCGGTTGTATGGATTATCATCCACCAGCTATCTCGCGCGGCTATCTGAAATTCAATTTAACAGCGGTTAAAACTTTCAAGTGCATCAGCATTTCAATGACATTTCAATATGATGTAATATGTTCTTTATTAGGATTTAATATGATTTACTGTTTCATGATTTTCTTCAGCATGCAACACGATTTACTAAAGTACTGAATCGATTTGAATTATACGCTTATACGACACACAAACTGCATCTGCGTAATATACGCATATGATGCGGATTAAATATATTTTACGACAATGTACATCATAAAATTGATGTTTATTATATCGAATTGCGACTTAATTTGATAATGGTATATAAAATCGAGTTTTTACATTTTATGCGATTTCAAATATACACGATACATACTTTGATTGATATTATATGCGATTATGATTTATTCGGATTTCTTGTAAGACTTGGCACGTGCAAAATTATACGATTTAATGTTTGCTGGGTAGGATTCGACCGAGTACTCCCGGTTTACTCGAGGTTAAAAGGGCAACATTTTTTGTGGGACGGGTCAGGTTAGGGATATAGATATGAGGTATCGTTGTCTCAACCGAGAGTTGCCGCACGCACTGTAGGGTTGTGCATAATGACCAGGGATAGCATCTGGTGTTCGACTATCTATCGAGAGTGGCCGACGATAAGATGAGGGGACAAGACAAACAAACTAATAACGAAAAAGAAAAACACAAAAGCATTAAATACTTATACTAGACCGTTTCACAAACATATAGATCAACTGCATATAGCAGATGTCGCGAGTTCCTAACACGTCTCTAACAGGAACATAGGGTTGTCTTCCTTGGGCCTCAAGGGCATTCAAAAGGTACTCTCTGGCTGCGTAATTATCCGTACATTGCCAAACTGCGTGATCGATGTCATCGTAACCGTTTTCACACCGACAGACGTTGCTTTGAACAAAATTTATTCTGTGGAGATGCACATCTAGCGAGTAGTGGTTGGACATAAGTCTACTCATTACCATTACACGAATGAAGTCACGACTTACGTCCAAACCTTTGAACCACGCTCTCGAAGAAACCTTTGGAATAATTGAATATAACCACCGCCCAAGACTTCCAGTGTCCCAATCGGTTTGCCAACTCAAGAGGGAACTATGACGCAGTAATTGGAAAAATTCGTCGTATGAAATCTGTCTATCAAACAATTCGCCTTCCTGGACACCCACCTTTGCGAGAGTGTCCGCCTTCTCATTGCCAGGAATTGAGCAATGAGAGGGGACCCAAACAAAGGTTAACTTATAAGATCTTTCGATCAGTGCACTCATCTGCTGCCTCACTTTTGTGAGGAAATAAGATGCGTGCCTACTAGTTTTCATCGACTGGAGAGCCTTAAACGAACTGAGACTATCCGAGAAAATGAAGTAATGGTCTGCAGGCTTGTTGGAGATCATCCCCAATGCGAAGTCGATTGCTGCCAGCTCAGCAACATAAACGGAACAAGGTTCCTGCAGTTTACGGAAGGCGCTCGAATTTTCATTGAAAACACCGAAGCCAGTGGATTCATTGAGGCGAGACCTATCAGTGATGCATGAAAAGATACTTCACTGATACGGGGAATGAAAGTTGGTCGAAGCTGATCTGAAATCCCAAGTATTGCTTGTTTCATCGACAGATCGTGTTCAATTGAGGAACTGCTGATGGTGAAGTGAGCACGGTCGGGAGTAAACAATGGAAGACAAATATCTGATGAAATATAGTGATGATAAATTCTCATAAACCGAGATTGTATATTTAGATGAAGAAATTTTTCAAAGTTTTCAATCACAAATGTGTTCGTGACACCGCATTTCACCAGTATTCTGAGAGAAAGTTCCCAGAATCGGTTATGTAGAGGAGTTACTCCTGCCAGAACCTCGAGACTCATGTTATGCGTTGAGTGCATACAGCCGAGAGCTATACGCAGACAATGATATTGAATTCGTTCCAATTTTAGAAGGTGACTTTTAGCTGCTGAGAGAAAGCAGAAAGAGCCATACTCCAGAATAGATAGAATAGTTGTTTTATAAAGCGTTATGAGATCTCCCGGATGAGCTCCCCACCACGTGCCGCAAATCGAGCGGAGAAAGTTGACTCTTTTTTGACATTTTTGCTTCAAATACGTAATGTGGGTATTCCAAGTGCATTTTGAATCAAACCAGACACCAAGGTACTTGAAGGTCAATGATTGGGTACTGTTTCTGCCCAAAAGCTTAAGTTGCAATTGGGCTGGGGACCGCTTTCGAGTAAACAGTACCAGTTCAGATTTCTGCGGCGAAAATTCGATCCCTAAGTTCCTTGCCCAAGAAAACAAGTTATCTAGGGAATTTTGCAATAGTCTGTAACGACTTTTCTCATGCGCGTATTTTTTCGTCTGTTGCTACACGCATCTGCATGACGGGGCTGTACCTTGCGCCGCCATCATGCCATAAAATTTGCTTCGAATTGTCACGCACACCACAACGCAAATATAAACTCTCCTTTTTTTTTCAACATTCGCACTAACCTTGGCTGGAGATTGTGAAGCTCTCCGGTGGGGGTTCGGGTTGAGAGCGTCGTCGTGCTCCTTCCGTTTGGTGTCACCTTTTCTCCTGCGGTCCTTCCCTTTCCTCGATCTCCTTTCCTTTCTTCGTTGTTGTCGTCCCTTTCTTCGGTACCGGAAGCCACTGCCGCGTCTGTTGCTTTTGCCTTTTTTTTATTCTTTTTTCTCAATTTTTTCTTTTCACTGCCGTGTACACCTTGCGGCCGATTCTTTTCGCCATTAATCACACTGGCGGACGCTCACGTGACGACACTCGAATCGCGTGGTTCAGGAACTCGACCGAATGTACTGCACCACATGGGGCGATCTATCAACCATCACCAATAGGGGAACGAAACACCGCGAAAATTTCTTCACGGACGGGACACTTTCACATCCACGAGGCACATTCCGGAACCGTCACCATTTGACTTTTGCGGAGGAGACAAATTATTTCCGCTACGGAAGCGTTTTTTTTTCCACGACCGAAAATTGCACTCAAACAATGTGCTAACACATGAGCACCAGCGACATTAAAACCGCGACCGACCTCGACACTGGCCAATTCCACCCTTTTACATTCCTTCATGGAACCCAAATCTCTTTCGCCGCGGAACCAATACTTTTCGCACCACCAAAATTTTCTGGCAAATGTGCTCGACGCAATGGCCGCACAAGAAGCGCCGCGAGCAAGAACGCTTTTGACCTCAACAGTGGCTCATGGGATTTTTCCTTCTTTCTCGAGCGAAGATCCTTTTCTGCCGCGGAACCAAAACTTTCGCACTACTAAAATTTTACACCACCAATGTGCTCTGCGATATAGTAGCAGCACCCGAAACTTTTCTAAAAATGTGCTTCGGCACCATGGCCGCACCAGAAGCGTCGTGTAAAAAAGACGGGTGGGTAATGTCGGGGACATAACCGGAGTGACGTAGGACTATATAAAGGGGACAGCTTTTGTTAAATATATATTTTAAATATATTGTTTCATTTTCTTCTCCTACGTGAATACCTACCTATCTACCTGAAAAATGGATTAGTTTACTGTTTACTCTTTATGAATATGTTGATGGTTCTGAAAAGAACCTTTGATGTTGCGTTTTTGTTATCACTTGATATTCCCATCTTGTTCGGTTAAACCTTTCTGTTTAGCTATTGCGTTTGCCACTCGCCACAGCTTTCACAGTTGGAAAATATCTTCCCATCCAGCTTGTGACATGTTGTTCAGTAAATTACATTTAATGCGACATGCCGGAGAAACACTTTGCCACTCACTGAAACTAATTGTTGCCTTGATGAGTGCCGAACCGAAGCTGCTCTGTTCTTGATGCGGGTTTTCTGAATGCCGTGAGCAGCTTTGCAAGCCAACTCGAGCACTCCGACGGCCGAAACTCTATAATCGCTGTTAGGTATACTGGTGCTCCGGCACCAATCCGTTCGGCCTAGTTACCCTTGCAGAGCAATCAGTGAATGCGACCAGCAGGGAACTGGAGACCTGCACGGTTCGAGTGAGACTTTGCCTTTCCCTTAACTTGTCCTCCTTTGTTGCGTCCACGATGCCGATGCCGTACAACCACACGGGTTTACGGTTTGAAAGAAAATAAAATATTTTTTTGGGGTCCGCGTGTTTTATACTCTAGCGGTACACACTCACAGGATAGAGACAAATCGGCAGACTCAGCCAGAGGGGCGAGTCCAACGAGACGAACGAATGAGCGTTAAAAGGGAGCGATGGCAAAAAAATACATTCATTACGATTTGTTCGCTCGTTGGATTCACATGCAGGCTAAAAAGGGTCCTTTTCAGGATCACAAAATTATCTTCAATCTAAAGAGTTTATTGTTTTGTTATCACTCGATATCCCCATCTTGTTCGGCTAAACCTTTCTGTTTAGCGATTGCATTTGCCACTCGCCACAGCTTTCACAGGTCGAAAATTTCTTCCCATCCAGCTTGTGACATATTTTACAGTAAATTACATTCAATGGCACTTCGCATTACCACTACTCAGTATCGGATTGGAGGTAATTTTAACCTGTAATTGAACATTTGCGATGACAGTGGTACAGTGTCGACTTTCAATGTGGGGTCATAATTTGGACCCCGAACTCTATGTTTACAAAAATGTCCAACTAAATATGTCGCATTACAGATCCGTCCAATTAGCTAAATGTCGAGATAAGTGTAAATTACTGTACTTTCAATCTAGAAGCAATTTAAGAATTGGTGAAAATCAATTAGCTCAGAACAACTGCCAAATTCACATACTCATCATATCCTGGCAAACAAATTATGAAAAAATCAATTTGTGTTTTATTATTATTTTGGATATTGTTTTAGAAAGCATTGAACTGTATTTCCTAGACTCTTTTTTTGGAAGGTTTAATGGCACTGAAAAGCGCCTTGTTTTATGGAATGGTTCCAATTTAGAAAACTTAGTACTCGTGGTTTTGAAAAAACCAATTCGAACGCCCTCGATGCCGCCTTGTTCTGGATTTGCCACCAAAGCAGATTGTATAAAGAACAAACTTTTTTCTTCTGCTACCAGCTGCCGTTTTGCGATTGCGTTTGCCACTCGCCACTCGCTGCAACTGCCTGTTGTCTTGATGTCCACCGAACCGAATGTGTTCTGTTCCGAATGCGGGTTTTCTTATCGTCGCGAGCAGCTTTGCCAGCTAACTCGATCACTTCGGCGGCTGAAACTATATAACGCCGGCTAGGTGGACTGGTGCACTGGTACTAACGCGCTCGGCCTAGCTACCCTTGCGGGGAACTCCAGATCAACACGGTTCGAGCGGGATTTTGCCTTTCCCTTCACTTTTCCTCCTTTACCATGTCCAGACATGGCTGCTTGGGTTGGTTTGTTGATGTGTTGTGATGCGAACCGATGTGGTGTACGGTTTGAATGAGAATGATCGTTACGGTAGCGGAGCGGGGATTTTAAAGCTGACTGGCTGGCTCGAGAATTACGCATGTGTGAGACTGCGACCAATGCTTCGTTCATTTTTTTCTTTTTCCTTTCCAATCGTGCTTCATTCTATTTCGCTGCTGCTCTGGTTGCCCGTTTTGGTCGGTACGATTTGAGGAGCACAAAATGGACCAATCAAAAATGGGCACATAGTGCATTTTGACAATGCTTGATATTTCACAATTATTCAATTATTTATCTCAAGAAAAATGAAATGTTATTCGTTATGATAGATGCGTAGATATATTTCCTATCAATTGATGCAAAAACCTTTGCGATCTATTGAGAGATGCTCGAGTTATAAGCGTTCCAAATCTTGCATTTTTTCCTACTTGTTCAGTGCCTAGATTTCCATTTCACCCCCTATATCTTCCGGTTAGACGTAGTCCTACGTCAAAAATACGACCGTCTTCAGCCGTAGTTAATTCGATTCTCCTCTTCAATTATTTTGTGCGTATGATTCCGCTCCCGAGTGTGTTGTGTTGATGAGCATGTTCCGTCACCCATATTATCATATGATGTCGTTGTATAATTATAGTGCGAATGTTGCAAGAGAGTGTGATGTTGCGTTGCGTGTTGGCATTTTTATAGCGATTGTCAATATCATAGACAAAGAGACTAATAACGTTACACAACTCCACCATGAGAGCAGAGTTTTTTGTGAGACGGCGAAAGGCAGCTCACAAAAAACTCGTAAAACTTGATTTTATTTTTGTGAGAAATTACAGATTATATAAAAAAAAATTGGAGTCGAGCTCCAAACATGATTTTACTAACTCATAAACTCAATTGCGCGAGCCAGCCTGCTCGCCAAATCAGAAGCTTCATTATTCCATATCTAACCTCCTTGACTGAATTCAAAACTCAGAACCAAACTAATGTTACGACAGCGAATTCTGTCAAAACCGTGATCTGAAAAAAATTTCTCTAACTAATATCGAAATTGATTTGGCTCTCATGGTGTTTCCTTACGGATTGCTAATCTCTTATCTGTTTCAATTCTTTGCGTAGGCATGTCCTGGGAAAGGGAGCATTTCCTCTGCCCCAATCACCACGAGCCCTATAAGAGGTTTTAAGGCCGCGCCTCTCATTCGCGTTACTTTTGTTCTGGATATTTTCGTGGTGATCCCCTTTTGACCGTAGCAAAGAACGAAAGTGACCCTGCGTGTAAATGTGCGAATTTGAGACACACACACTATCGCTATGGTATTGCAGAATGAACAAATGTGGTTCTGGGTCTATATGTTAGTAGGTTTCTTCATGGTTGTCATAATCGACGATGTGCACGATTTATCTCGATCGGCAAACGGTGTAGCCACTTTGTGTTTTTTGCTTGGGAGTGTTTTCCTCTTAGTTAACCGATGGGATTCTGTAATCATAGCTTGTCTATTATTTGTATCTGCGATTTCAGTTTGTCACGTTCTGGAAACGGCGTGCTTTCTCAACTCTGCACGATCAGTTTCTCTCGCTCTGACTAACGGCACGCCCATTGCGTTCTCGAAGATGCTAGTATGACGATCGCTTCCTATTGTATCGTCGTTGGATTCGGTTCCTACCGATCTCCGATCCATTTGACGGTTTGTCGTTTGGATGCCACTCTAGGCTTCCCTGCGACCCGTTCCCAGTTCAGCAGGGTGCAATTTCTCACGTTTTTGCGAACGGCAGGCGCAAGTTTTGTCGGATGATATTACCCTCAGTGGTTTAAAGTCATTTCGATCTACATGCTCACGAAATCTGTTTCATGATGTCTCTTTATTTCGGAACTTGTCTGTGAATGACGCTGCCTGAATCTGCTTGCAGAAGTAGCTGTTGTCTTTGTATACCACGTGTTGAGCACGGTTTTGCTGCCATGCCGGATCGTTAATTGTCAATGTTTGGTGGCTTTACCGCGATCAATTGTGACGGTTTACGAACCGCTGTGGACAGTCCGTTGCCGTCGAGATTGGCAGTCCGTTGCCAGCGAGGATGGCAGTCCGTTGCCAGCGAGGATGGCAGTCCGTTGCCAGCGAGGATGGCAGTCCGTTGCCAGCGAGGATGGCAGTCCGTTACCAGCGAGAATGGCAGTCCGTTGCCAGCGAGAATGGCAGTCCGTTGCCAGCGAGGATGGCAGTCCGTTGCCAGCGAGAATGGCAGTCCGTTGCCAGCGAGGATGGCAGTCCGTTACCAGCGAGAATGGCAGTCCGTTGCCAGCGAGAATGGCAGTCCGTTGCCAGCGAGGATGGCAGTCCGTTGCCAGCGAGAATGGCAGTCCGTTGCCAGCGAGGATGGCAGTCCGTTGCCAGCGAGGATGGCAGTCCGTTGCCAGCGAGAATGGCAGTCCGTTGCCAGCGAGGATGGCAGTCCGTTACCAGCGAGAATGGCAGTCCGTTACCAGCGAGAATGGCAGTCCGTTGCCAGCGAGAATGGCAGTCCGTTGCCAGCGAGGATGGCAGTCCGTTGCCAGCGAGAATGGCAGTCCGTTGCCAGCGAGGATGGCAGTCCGTTGCCAGCGAGGATGTCAGTCCGTTGCCAGCGAGAATGGCAGTCCGTTGCCAGCGAGGATGCACGATTTTTCTCGTTCAGCAAACGGGATTTCCACTTTGTGTCTTTTGTTGGGGATTAATCTTCTCCTGGTTGGCAGACATAATTCTGCGGATAGACTAAAGTTCCGACGCCATACTAGATCCTCTACGTTAAACGCTATGGCTCTCGTACGTAGATTGTAGCGCTGCTTGGATTTTTCGTGATTATTTTTTATTCTTTGTGTCACAAAGTTTTGTATACGTATAATTGATGAGAGGCGTACATCCTGCGCTAGTTTCGGATCATCTTGTGTGTTTAGATCTTGTTGTGCGTAGAGATCTGTGTGAAGAATCAGTGGTCTTCCGTAATTAGCGAAATGCGGGCTCACACCTGTAACCTCATGCTTGACGCCATTGATTGCTGCCGTGATGGCTGATAAATTCTCATCCCAGACCTGATGGCATCCGTCTAGCAACGCTCTTATGCACGTTATCAATACACGGTTTACCCTCTCTGCGTTATTAACCATGGGGCAGTAGAAAGCGGTTCTCATGTGTGTGATTTTGTGTTTAGCTAGGAAGGCTTTGAATGCTACCGATACAAATTGTTTTCCGTTATCTGATAAGATTATTCGCGGTCGTGAATATTTGAGGAAGACTTGTTGCTCTAGAAAGTCTATCATCTTCAGGGAATCTGCCGAGCGGTGAGCTATTACATATTTCGTTACCCAATCGACTACGACTAATATTACGGTGTTTCCTCGCCGGGAGCGTGTAAATGGTCCTACGAAATCAATGCTAATTAACTCCCATGGCAAACGGGCAGGCTTTGCAGCTCCAATGTTCGGCATCATGGAGGTGTTTGGCGCTTTGGAAGCCTTGCAAACGGTGCAGTTTCTAACGTATTTCGAGATATCCTCTTTCATTTTGGGCCAGTAAAAATGTGTTTGTATTTTCTGCCATGTTTTATGGAATCCTAAATGTGCTGCTGAGGTTTTGTCGTGGAACTCTCGAATAATTTTCGCACGTTCCGATTCTGGAACCACCTTTTTCCACCTGTGAGTGCTTGCTCCTAACTCGTCCCTACACAAGCAGTTTTTGTATAGTTCCTTGTTCACAAATCTAAAATCTGGGAAGTTGTTTTGGTTTTTTCTGACCCGCTCTGACAGTCGTTGATACCATGTATCCGTTGTGCTGTCAATTGCGAATACTGTTGTTGTCGCTATCCTTGATAGTGCATCAGGAACCAAGTTTACCGCCCCTTTTCTATATTTTATATCGAAATCGAATGCGTTAAGTCGTAATAACCATCGACTCATTAAAGCCGTGGGATTTTTCATAGATTTCAAATAGCTGAGTGCCGCATGGTCACAGTGAACTGTGAAACGTACCCCTTCTACATATCCTCTGAATTTTTCAATTGCTCTGATCACCGCCAAACATTCCTTCTCAGTGACGGAGTATTTTCTTTCCGATGATGAAAGTTTCTGAGAGAAGTAACATATTGGGTGTTCTTCGTTGTAGATTTGTTGTGTAAGAACGGCTCCTATTGCAATGTCGCTTGCATCGCAGGCTATGGCGAACGGCTTCGAATAGTCTGGCATTGCCAGTACAGGCGCGGCAACTAAAGCTGATTTTAATTTCAAAAATGCGTCTTCGGCTTCTATTGACCATTTGAATCTTGTTTTGGTTTTCGTCAACTCTGTGAGTGGTGCGACAATCTTGGAAAAGTTCGCGATGAAACGACGATACCAATTGCACACTCCTAGAAAACGCTGTACTTCCTTCCTTGTTGTGGGCGTTGGGAATTGAACAATGCACCCTATTTTCTCCTCGTCGACATTCCAGCCTCTTTCATCGAGTACATAGCCCAGGTATTAGAGTTCACTGCGGCAGAAGTGAGATTTTTCTATGGAAATGGTGAGGTTAGCTTCCCTTAAGCGACGTGCTACTTCTTTCAGCAAATGAATATGTTCTTCAAAGGTATTGGAACATATGACAATGTCATCCAGATAATGGAACACCTTAGGCTCCATGTCAGCAAAAATGTGTGTCATTAAACGGGCTAACGCTTGGCTCGCTGTACATAACCCGAAGGGCACAACTTTAAATTGGAAGTGACCGCGTTGCGGTATTGTAAAGGCCGTCAAAGGACGTGACGTTTCTTCCAAGGGCATCTGCCAAAAAGCATCTTTGAGATCAATTGATGAGATATACGAACAGCTACTCAGATTATTTAATATCGAGGAAATTTGTGGTATCGGATAGCCCTCACTTACCATAATTGAATTCAGGTGGCGGGCGTCCAGGCACACTCGGTATTTGCCCGTCTTTTTCCATGGTGAAAAACACGCCTCTTCTATCACATCCAGCTCTAGCATCCGGTCCACTTCCTTGTTCACCTCGTCGAGAACGTACTTCGACATGGGATAATGACGCTGTTTTCTTGGTTTTGCATCTCCAACGTCTATACGATGATAATACTTATCAGTTCTTCCGAGTTTTCCACCAGTTGCACCGGGAAATTTGCAAAACTTGCATTTGTTCATCTAGAAGAGGTCTGGTGAGCTCCGCTGTTTGTCTCTCTTCTCCATTGTACGTTGTCTCTAACGAGCAACATACGGGTTTTACTCCGAATGTGTTCCAGAAATGTGCTCCCGTGGCCGAGTGGTTAGCGTCATAACTAACATGCCGGGTGTTCGGGTTCGATTCCCGTTCTGGTCGGGGGAATTTTTCGTCAAAGAAATTTCCTCCGACTTGCACTGTGATCACGCGTATTCTCTAGAGCTTGCCACTCAGAATGCATTCAAGGCGTGTTATTTGGCATAGAAATCTCAACTAAGTACTAATAAAAATGACGCAAGTAATACTACGTTGAGACGGCGAAGTTCCTCTAGGAACGTTAGTGCCATTGAAGAAGAAAGAAGTGTTCCAGAAATTCATTCCAAAAATTATGCAGTCTGGAAGCGTTGGCAATAGTAATGCCGTTACGGTTTCATTTTTGCCATTGTACACCACGGGTAGTCTGACGTATGATTGGATCTGGTGCTCTGTGCCATCCGCAGTCTTTATCGCGCCTTTAAAGGCAATTTTTTGGAGTTTTAAATCGTTTACAGTACGCAGGAGTGAGCCACCTATTATTGAACAATTTGCGCCGCTGTCTAGTAATCCAGTGAATTGTTTCCCCATTATTTGCACTGTCGCGTGTGGCCGGTTATCGTTTGCTAGGTTGATTATCAATGAGTTTATTTGATGTAATTCGTGAGGGACTTCAAGATGTAACGAGGATACGTGGCCCTCTGTCACAGGTACCCCGTTTATCCGTTTCCCGGACGTTGACGACAGGTTGGACAGCTGCGAAGTGAGAATCCCTTTTGTCCACATCTGTAGCAAAACAACACCGCTTGTGGCTTTGTGCAATCCATGAATCGATGCCCGTTCTCATCGCAGTTCCAACATATCCAGTTCGCTTGTCGCTGAATAGTTGTTTCGAGCGTTTGCTCTGCTCGTTGCTCATGCTGTCTGTTATCCTGTTGACTTTGTCTGACCTCACGCCTATCGAAGCTCATTTTCAACGCACTAACTTGCTGCTTGAGCAGCTCTATGTTCTTATGTATATCTTCTGGTTCTTGCTGCTCGTCGTCCGTTTTCAATATTGTATATTCTGTTTCTGGGGTAGGATTCTCCATTTCTACTGTGTGTACTCTTCCATAGCGTGGGGTAAGTTGTTGATTGTTTGGAATGTTCGTTTTAACCACGGGAGTGGCAAGCGAAGGCTCTAGGAGGACCTCATGTGGTAAAGGAATACGTCGCTGTACATCTTGTAATTTTTTCAATTCGTCAAATTCCTTGCAAGCTCTAACCAGCTGGAGCATCGTTGTTGAATGCTGAGCTGCAGCTATTGGAGCATATGTGGAGTTCATATTCTTTTTTATTATGAAAACCTTTTCTTGCTCACTCATAGGTGGATCGACATAATGAAATAATGTTGAAATATCTTGGTAGAACTTGTGGAACGATTCATTCTCTCCTTGTAAACGATGATATGCTTCCACTCGTAGTATAAATGCATAGCTACTCGGAAGAAATTCGCATCTTATCCTTTTTTTAAACGCTTCCCACGAGTCCAGGTGGCCACTCAAGTAGGCGTTACCATACCAGGTGAGCGCATCGTCTAACAGCAAGTGTTTGATGTTCTTTAGTAAAACTTGCTCTTGCATTGCCTCTGACAGAGCGAATATCTCTACTCTTTGTAGAAAAGTGTTTTAAGATGTGCCATCTTTCTCTCCTTTATAGCGAAAAGGCCAATTGTGAATTGCCTTGCACATTCTCCTCTCCTCTGAATGCATTCGCCATGCAGCATTTTCCTCTGGTTGTAGTTAACTAGTCACCCAATCATTTCGCATACGATCGTCCAGGAACTGGTCTCTTATCGGTGGTCTGCCGCTTGGGGCAGCGTATGGTGGAGGTGGATCTTCCTCGCTTAGCATCGCTCGTGAAGTTGTTTGGTTTGCCGCGCCATTCCCACTCTGAAGAGCCGCCACTGTTACTCGATTTTCTAGCGATCTCCATCCCCTGCGATCTAATCTTGGAAGAAGATCGAATCTTTGGCTTCCGGATTTGTCCAGTCTGATCATATTGTTTATTTCTTCTCTTGGTTGTTTATTCCCATTGCCACCGACATTAAACTCTTCCAAGTTGTGCGGCTGATGAACAGCTGATGTGCCCTGTTCGGATGGGTGTGTACTTTGAGGAGATACCTGTTGCGGTGTTTGTCCCGCTGCCAAATCAAAATCCCCTTGCCCAGAAATATGCGTTGTTTTCGGTATTGTACCGGTTGCACCAGACGTGTTTTGTTTACTACCAAGTTTTGAGATTTTATGACCTTTTCCCAAAGCATCGTCAATATCCTCAAGCGCAAACTGCACTAATAGACATAGCGATGTGTGTGTGTCTAAATAATTTGCCGTTGGCTCAATTAAAGCCAAACGGTCCCGATAATGGAAAAGCCGCGAACGAGCTTGACGAACAAACGTTAGATCGCTCTTCTGGAAAGCCGAATCTAATGTCGACAACAATTCGTTGATGTTAAATTGACAAACATTTATATTCGCTTCTCCGTCCATTACGTGGGAGGAAGTCTCATAAAATTTATGCTTTGCCGCATCGTCTTCTATCAGCGCTCGTAATCGAACTGCTCTGGCCCTTCTCGGGAGGGAGTTCAAGCTTGAAACATGGCGCAGAGCTAGTTCGTAGTTGATCTCCTCTTCAGTGAGGCACGCTGGGTCCATGATCGTCTTTAGTTTATAGTTCAACAAAAAAAAAATTTAAATTTTTCAATCTAATTCACATGTATATTTCTAGTTAGATAATTTCAGGGAGGACATCTAGTTTCAAGCATGCACCATGTGCGAGTTTCCAAATTGTCAACCTAAAGCATGCACCTTGTGCGAATATTTATTTCGAAACAAACCTAAAGCATGCACCATGTGCGAATAGTAATTTCAAACCTAAACTAAAATTCTTAATAAAAAACTACAAACAAATCCGAAGTTTTCTTCGGAAACTTCCAAACATGCGAATCGTTTGTATTTTGAATTAATTCACTTCAACCACACCATCACGAACATCATTATTGGGGTTCGAACTTGGTTGGGCGCCATTGTAACGACTTTTCTCATGCGCGTATTTTGTCGTCTGTTGCTACACGCATCTGCATGACGGGGCTGTACCTTGCGCCGCCATCATGCCATAAAATTTGCTTCGAATTGGAACGCTTGGAACGCTTATAACTCGAGCATTTCTCAATAGATCGCAAAGGTTTTTGCATCAATTGATAGGAAATATATCTACGCATCTATTCTAACGAATAACATTTCATTTTTCTTGAGATAAATAATTGAATAATTGTGAAATATCAAGCATTCTCAAAATTCACTATGTGCCCATTTTTGATTGGTCCATTTTGTGCTCCTCAAATCGTACCGACCAAAACGGGCAACCAGAGAAGCAGCGAAATAGAATGAAGCACGATTGGAAAGGAAAAAGAAAAAAATGAACGAAACATTGGTCGCAGTCTCACACATGCGTAATTCTCGAGCCAGCCAGTCAGCTTAAAAATCCCCGCTCCGCTGCCGTAACGATCATTCTCATTCAAACCGTACACCACATCGGTTCGCATCACAACACATCAACAAACCAACCCAAGCACCCATGTCTGGACATGGTAAAGGAGGAAAAGTGAAGGGAAAGGCAAAATTCGCTCGAACCGTGTTGATATGGAGTTCCCCGCAAGGGTAGCTAGGCCGAGCGCGTTAGTACCAGTGCACCAGTCCACCTAGCCGCCGTTATATAGTTTCGGCCGCCGAAGTGATCGAGTTGGCTGGTAAAGCTGCTCGCGACGATAAGAAAAACCGCATTCAGAACAGAACACATCAAGACAACAACAGGCAGTTGCAGCGAGTGGCGAGTGGCAAACGCAATCGCAAAACGGCATCAGGTAGAAGAAGAAAAAAGTTTGCTCTTTTTACAATCTGCTTTGGTGGCAAATCCAGAACAAGGCGGCATCGAGGGCGTTCGAAATGTTTTTGTTTCAAAACCACGAGTACTAAGTTTTCTAAATTGGAACCATTCCATAAAACAAGGCGCTTTTCAGGGCCATTAAACCTTCCAAAAAAGAGTTTAGGAAATAAAGTTCAATGCGTTCTAAAACATTATCCAAAATAATAATAAAACACAAATTGATGTTTTCATAATTTGTTTGCCAGGATCTGATGAGTATGTGAATTTGGCAGTAGTTCTGAGCTTATTGATAGTTGGGGACTTTCAAGATTATTCAATTTTCACCAACTCTTAAATTGTTTCCAGATTGAAAGTACAGTAATTTACAATTAGTTCGACATTTAGCTAATTGGACGGACATGTAATGCGACTTATTTAGTTGGACATTTTTGTAAACATAGAGATCCAAATTATGACTGTACCCTGTACACTGTACCACTGTCATCGCAAATGTTCAATTACAGGTTAAAATCGCCTCCAATGCGACACTGAATGGCGCTTCGGTACGTTGCATTGAATGTAATTTACTGTAAAATATGTCACAAGCTGGATGGGAAGAAATTTTCCAACTGTGAAAGCTGAGGCGAGTGGCAAATGCAATCGCTAAACAGAAAGGTTTAGCCAAACAAGATGGGGATATCGAGTGACAACAAAACAATAAACTCTTTAGATTGAAGATAATTTTGTGATCCTGAAAAGGACCCTTTTTAGCCTGCATGTGAATCCAACGAGCGAACAAATCGTAATGAATGTATTTTTTTGCCATCGCTCCCTTTTAACGCTCATTCGTTCGTCTCGTTGGACTCGCCCCTCTGGCTGAGTCTGCCGATTTGTCTCTATCCTGTGAGTGTGTACCACTAGAGTATAAAACACGCGGACCCCAAAAAAATATCTTATTTTCTTTCAAACCCGTGTGTAAACCCGTGTGATTGTACGGCATCGGCATCGTGGACGTAACAAAGGAGGACAAGTTAAGGGAAAGGCAAAGTCTCACTCGAACCGTGCAGGTCTCCAGTTCTCTGTTGGTCGCATTCACTGATTGCTCCGCAAGGGTAACTAGGCCGAACGGATTGGTGCCGGAGCACCAGTATACCTAACAGCGATTATAGAGTTTCGGCCGTCGGAGTGCTCGAGTTGGCTTGCAAAGCTGCTCACGACAATCAGAAAACCCGCATCAAGAACAGAGCAGCTTCGGTTCGGCGCTCATCAAGGCAACAATTAGTTTCAGTGAGTGGCAAAGTGCTTCTCGGGCACGTCGCATTAAATGTAATTTACTGAACAATATGTCACAAGCTAGATAAGAAGAAATTTTCCAACTGTGAAAGCTGTGGCGAGTGGCAAACGTAATAGCTAAACAGGAAGGTTTAACCGAACAAGATGGGAATATCGAGTGATAACAAAAACACAACACCAAAGGTTCTTTTCAACCCTCAACATATTCATAAAGAGTAAACAGTAAACTAATCCATTTTTCAGGTAGATAGGTAGGTATTCACGTAGGAGAAGAAAATAAAACAATATATTTAAAATATATATTTAACAAAAGCTGTCCCCTTTGTATAGTCCTACGTCACTCCGGTTATGTCCCCGACATTACCCACCCGTCTTTTTCAACATTCGCACTCACCTTGGCTGGAGATTGTGAAGCTCTCCGATGGGGGTTCGGGTTGAGAGCGTCGTCCTGCTCCTTCCGTTTGGTGTCACCTTTTCTCCTGCGGTCCTTCCCTTTCCTCGATCTCCTTTCCTTTCTTCGTTGTTGTCGTCCCTTTCTTCGGTACCGGAAGCCACTGCCGCGTCTGTTGCTTTTGCCTTTTTTTTTAATTCTTTTTTCTCAATTTTTTCTTTTCACTGCCGTGTACACCTTGCGGCCGATTCTTTTCGCCATTAATCACACTGGCGGACGCTCACGTGACGACACTCGAATCGCGTGGTTCAGGAACTCGACCGAATGTACTGCACCACATGGGGCGATGATCTATCTACCATCACCAATAGGGGAACGAAACACCGCGAAAATTTCTTCAGGGACGGGACACTTTCACATCCACGAGGCACATTCCGGAACCGTCACCATTTGACTTTTGCGGAGGAGACAAATTATTTCCGCTACGGAAGCGTTTTTTTTCCACGACCGAAAATTGCACTCAAACAATGTGCTAACACATGAGCACCAGCGACATTAAAACCGCGACCGACCTCGACACTGGCCAATTCCACCCTTTTACATTCCTTCATGGAACCCAAATCTCTTTCGCCGCGGAACCACTACTTTTCGCACCACCAAAATTTTCTGGCAAATGTGCTCGACGCAATGGCCGCACAAGAAGCGCCGCGAGCAAGAACGCTTTGACCTCAACAGTGGCTCATGGGATTTTTCCTTCTTTCTCGAGCGAAGATCCTTTTCTGCCGCGGAACCAAAACTTTCGCACTACTAAAATTTTACACCACCAATGTGCTCTGCGATATAGTAGCAGCACCCGAAACTTTTCTAAAAATGTGCTTCGGCACCATGGCCGCACCAGAAGCGTCGTGTACTCAAAAAAATACGACCGTCTTCAGCCGTGGTTAATTCGATTCTCCTCTTCAATTATTTTGTGCGTATGATTCCGCTCCCGAGTGTGTTGTGTTAATGAGCATGTTCCGTCACCCATATTATCATATGATGTCGTTGTATAATTATAGTGCGAATGTTGCAAGAGAGTGTGATGTTGCGTTGCGTGTTGGCATTTTTATAGCGATTGTCAATATCATAGACAAAGAGACTAATAACGTTACACAACTCCACCATGAGAGCAGAGTTTTTTGTGAGACGGCGAAAGGCGGCTCACAAAAAACTCGTAAAACTTGATTTTATTTTTGTGAGAAATTACAGATTATATAAAAAAAAATTGGAGTCGAGCTCCAAACATGATTTTACTAACTCATAAACTCAAATGCGCGAGCCAGCCTGCTCGCCAAATCAGAAGCTTCATTATTCCATATCTAACCTCCTTGACTGAATTCAAAACTCAGAACCAAACTAATGTTACGACAGCGAATTCTGTCAAAACCGTGATCTGAATATCACCTTACGCGAAAGAAAATTTCTCTAACTAATATCGAAATTGATTTGGCTCTCATGGTGTTTCCTTACGGATTGCTAATCTCTTATCTGTTTCAATTCTTTGCGTAGGCATGTCCTGGGAAAGGGAGCATTTCCTCTGCCCCAATCACCACGAGCCCTATAAGAGGTTTTAAGGCCGCGCCTCTCATTCGCGTTACTTTTGTTCTGGATATTTTCGTGGTGATCCCCTTTTGACCGTAGCAAAGAACGAAAGTGACCCTGCGTGTAAATGTGCGAATTTTAGACACACACACTATCGCTATGGTATTGCAGAATGAACAAATGTGGTTCTGGGTCTATATGTTAGTAGGTTTCTTCATGGTTGTCATAATCGACGATGTGCACGATTTATCTCGATCGGCAAACGGTGTAGCCACTTTGTGTTTTTTGCTTGGGAGTGTTTTCCTCTTAGTTAATCGATGGGATTCTGTAATCATAGCTTGTCTATTATTTGTATCTGCGATTTCAGTTTGTCACGTTCTGGAAACGGCGTGCTTTCTCAACTCTCCACGATCAGTTTCTCTCGCTCTGACTAACGGCACGCCCATTGCGTTCTCGAAGATGCTAGTATGACGATTGCTTCCTATTGTATCGGCGTTGGATTCGGTTCCTACCGATCTCCGATCCATTTGACGGTTTGTCGTTTGGATTTTTCCTTCTTTCTCAAGCGAAGATCCTTTTCTGCCGCGGAACCAAAACTTTCGCACTACTAAAATTTTACACCACCAATGTGCTCTGCGATATAGTAGCAGCACCCGAAACTTTTCTAAAAATGTGCTTCGGCACCATGGCCGCACCAGAAGCGTCGTGTACTCAAAAAATACGACCGTCTTCAGCCGTGGTTAATTCGATTCTCCTCTTCAATTATTTTGTGCGTATGATTCCGCTCCCGAGTGTGTTGTGTTGATGAGCATGTTCCGTCACCCATATTATCATATGATGTCGTTGTATAATTATAGTGCGAATGTTGCAAGAGAGTGTGATGTTGCGTTGCGTGTTGGCATTTTTATAGCGATTGTCAATATCATAGACAAAGAGACTAATAACGTTACAAGTCTTTGCAGGTTTTCGGCATGAAGACCTCTGACGGAAACCACACCATCATCTGCAAGCTGTCTTAGCGTACATTGTTCTGCCAAACAACTGTCAATATCTTTCACATAAAAATTATAAAGAAGGGGGTCGAGACATGAGCCTTGGGGTAGACCCATATAACTATTTCTGGAAGTTGTCAGCTGTCCGAGGGCGAAGTTCATTTGCTTTTCTGACAACAAATTATACAAGAAATTATTCAAAATTCCAGGAAGTCCACATCTGTTCAGATTGTCTGACAGAATTTCTATGGAAACTGAATCAAAAGCTCCCTTAATATCCAAGAATACTGAAGCCAGTTGCTCCTTGTGCGCAAAGGCCAGTTGAATATCTGTAGAAAGCAACGCTAGACAATCGTTTGTTCCTTTGCTCTTGCGGAACCGAAATTGTGTACTTGATAGCAAATTATTTGTCTCCATCCATTGATCGAGTCTTCGAAGGATCATTTTTTTCAGCAATTTTCTAATGCACGAGAGCATAGCAATCGGACGGTATGAGTTATGGTCAGACGCTGGTTTGCCAGGCTTTTGAATTGCTATCACTTTGACCTGTCTCCATTCGGGTGGCACAATATTGTTTTCTAGTAGGGTATTGAATAAATCTAGCAAGCGTCTTTTCGCAATATCGGGAAGATTTTTTAGATGAACGAATTTAATCATATCGCTTCCGGGCGAAGAGTTGTTCGATGAAAGAAGAGCCATAGAAAATTCCAGCATTGAGAATGGTCTGTCCAGAGGTCCATCGCTCGGAGGCGTTTCTCGAAGAATATGTTGGGCTGGAACTATGTCTGGACAGACCTTTTTAGCGGTTACGCATGTTACGAGCTACCCTCGACAAGGTGCGTATTGAGGTTTCACGAGAAAGACCTTCGATGAAATTGCGCCACTAACCGCGTTTTTTTGCTTTAACTAATTGTTTCAGCTGTATTTCAAGCTTTGAATATTACTCGAAGTGTGTGGATGTTCCATGTCTGCGAAAAGCTTTGAAAGCATCAGATTTTTTCAAATACAATTTTGTGCATTCATCGTCCCAGCCAGGAGTGGCTGGTTTTCTTTTAAATGAAGCACTTGGAACTTTTCTTTTTTGTGCTTCCAGTGAGCTTTTATACAATAAATAGACGAAGAATCGATATTCTTCCAATGGTGGAAGTATATCTATTGATTCGACACCGATTGTTCCCGTCGTTGCAAATTTTTGCCAGTCGATGTTCCTTGTTGGATCAAATGGAACTCGAGATGGTTCAGTGGATTGCGGGCTAAACTTGATTGATATATTAATTGGCAAGTGATCGCTACCATGGGGATCATTGAGGACCTGCCACTGACAATCTAATGATAGCGAGTTTGAGCACAAAGATAGATCGAGTCGACTTTCCGGAGCCGGAGGTTTTGCAATTCGTGTCACTTCACCAGTGTTCAAGATAGTCAAGTTGAAATCGTCACATAAATCGTAAAAAATAGCCGCCCTAGCGTCATCATGAAGATCGCGCCACCCAGTACCATGGGAGTTCATGTCACCCAAAATTAGAACCGGGGTTGAGAGAATCGAAATTAGGTTCCAAAGTTGACTACGGCTAATGGAAATATTAAGGGGAACGTATACTGAAGCTATGCAAAGTTCTTTATTCTTTGCAGTTATTTGACAAACGACGATTTCGACGTCTGATAGAGCTGGGAGAGGAATTTTATAGAAAGAATAGCACTTTTTGATCCCTAAAAGTACTCCTCCATAGGAATTATCTCTATCCAGGCGAATAATATTAAAATCGTGGAAGTTGAGTTCTGTGTCAGAAGAAAGCCATGTTTCGGAAGGGCGAATATATAACAATTATAATTTTGAAGTAAAAGTTTGAACGAGTCTTGTTTAGGCACTAGACTACGGCAGTTCCATTGTAGCACATTGATCATATCTTCTACTACGTTAGATGAATTATCCATCGAAAGATATGATTGATGCAAGGAGGGGCCATGAAGCAGTCAATTGCTTAAGATAAGACTTTAAAGATGGAAATAAGGCTTCTGAGGGGGTCTTGAATTTTGAACGTGTTTAGTATGAAGTCCACAATGTCCGAAAAAGCTATCAATCCTCGATTAGACGCGAATTTTCTACGAGAAGATCGAGGAGCAGCTTTTTTATTTCTCTCTTCTCTGGGTAATGACGTAAAATCCTTGCTGCAACCAGGAACTGGCTGAGAAGGAGCCTTCGGATTCGTTTTTTTGCTACTATTACCCTTGGAATTAGATAATCTTCAGAGGGTCATTTTAGCTTTCTTACGGTGCACCATTGGTGAAGAAAGCTTTCTTTTTGATGATTCTTCCTTCATTGAAGATTCTGGTGCAGCCGAAGTATGACACTCATCAGAATCAGAATCCGATTCTTGAGATGACAAAACCGAATATTGGTTTTCATTTTGAGCGGCTGATGCGGTATTTAGCATTTCAGCACAAGTCCCCTTGGAGCGTCCAGCGATAGAACGCTTTACTTTATCGGAGTGCTGTTTGTACCTTGGGCACTCTTGTAGAGGGTGAGGATTCTCGCCACAGTGGATACATTTTTCCACTGTTTGTATTAAAAAATCCTCACTATGTTTATCGCCACATTTGCCGCAACGAAATTTGTTGTCGCAGTGACTAACCGAGTGTCCCAACTTTTTACAGTTGGTATAATTATAAACTCGCGGTACAAACAGGCGCACTGGGAAAAAAACATTTTCTACTTTCACATAGTTTGGGAGAACAGAACCTGTGAAAGTAACTCGAAAAGAGTGCGACAGCTTATAAACTTTTTTATTTTCTTCCAAAGATGCTGAATGCAGATTTCTTACATGCAGGATCTTTACAAGATCTCCAATTATCGAGTTTTTGAAGGAACCCGACGCTTGTTTTAGTTCATCGACACTCAGACTCGCGTCGGTTACTACGCCTTCTATCTCCACTTCTCGAGAAGGGATGTAGATGTGATACTCCCTGTTAAAAACTCCGTGGTCAACAATCTTGTTGGCCACATTAAAAGTCGGTGCTTCTACACGCAGTTTGTGCGGTTTCTCTTTATGTATCGAGACGCCCTTATAATTACGCAGCAAATCTCTTGAAATATCAAGAGTTCTCAAAGCTTTTTCCTTGGGCCGAAAGAAAACAACCCATGGTGCCTTCGAAGACTGTTGATAATAACGCGTCCGCGCAACATTGGCATCAGCAGATGTCATAACGGTTGCGCAGACGGTGCGCAACCGCCTATGAAAACGAAAAAAAAAACTCGCACACACACACACTCACACGCACACACTCGCGCAAAAACTCAACTTAAACCTAACTTAGACTAAAAACTAACTTAAACTAAAGATTAGCTCAAATCAAAAATCTTCTTGAAAAAAAACAATAATTTCGTAAAAAAAAATAAATAAATAAATAAAAACTCAAAAAAAATAGTCTGATGAGTTCGAACAACTTGAACAACTTGAACGAGGAATCGTCTGGTGGCGATATTAATGCTTGGGAGGTTAATTATTCTCTATCAGATCAGAAGGGCCAAGTGCAGCGTAAAAATATAAAAGTTTGAATGAAAATTTTTACTTCATATTGTTTGATTACCTAACACATGTAGTTCTGACACTCACTTAACCATTTGTCGATGCATTTCCTGTTTGTTCCACAAATAATTACTATTATAATATAAAATCATCATTAGACACAGTTTTCGTTCAATATGTCTCTGCGATATCGAAAAAAACCTCTTATTTCATCACATAAAATAAATATTCGATATGTTGAAGTAAATTTTCATTCATAATTTTGATTTTGAAAGCATGTTTATTCCACCTGAATATCCATCATTATTTTCGCCTCCCAATGAAAGCACACGAAGTCATCTACCTGAATATACTCCTCAAAATCAGAATCTGAATTGGATTACGATTCCAATGATACAAAAGCAAAAGCAGCAGGTTTTCCATTTTCATAGTCTTTAATTTTAGATTTTCCAAAACAATACTCGGAACTTGACAATTCAGTATAGTTGTATTGGTGAACCCGAGTGCCAACCCGTGAAACATCTCAGTGCGAAACTATCAGCTTTCGGGGCGAACCTAGTGCGACACTAGGTTGAAACTGAGTGAAAAAAAACGTTTAGACAGCAGTTAGTGCGGCACTGGGATTGAAACTGAACAAAAACGAATTCGCTATCAGAATACATTCAAAGCGTGTTATTTGGCATAGAAATCTCAAATAAGTACTAATAAAAATGACGCAAGTAATACTACGTTGAGACGGCGAAGTTCCACTAAGAACGTTAGTACCATATAAGAAAATGAAGAAGTACTGATCAAATTCGACACGACGATATTCGACACAAAAACACGACAAGCAAACATTCAGTTATTGGATGCCAAAAAAATGGGTGGGTTATATCTATGATATAACCGCAAGGTTGACGTGGGACTATCTTAGCTTAGTAACCATTTGTATGTATTGATTGCAGTTTGCATGTATTTGCAATGGCGATTTCCCCAGACACCTTGGTTTAGAAGTCTTTATAGGTAATCAGATTTCAGTCGGAACAAAAATACTCCCGACCTGCATGAATTTGCAATCCCAATTTCCCTGGACACCTTGTTTCTGAAGCCTGTGTTGGGGAAACATATTTTAGTCGGAACAAATTGCCCTCGACTTGTATGTATTAGCAATGACAATTTTCCCTCGCTCCATGGATTTGAAGTCTGTGGTAGGGAAACACATTTCAGTCGGAACAAAAATGCCCCCGAATTGCATGTATTAGCAATGCTAACTTTCCCACGCTCCTTGGACTTGAAGTCTGCATTAGGGAAACGCATTTCGGTGGGAACAAAAGCTGCCCCTACTTTCATGTATTTGCAATGTCGATTTCGCCAATGCTGCTTGGTTTTGAAGTCTGTGTTAGGGAACATATTTCGGAGAGAACAAAAGTCCCCCTACTTTCATGTATTTTCAATTCCGATTTCCCCAACGCTGCTTGGTTTTGAAGTCTGTGTTGGGGAAACCGTAAATCGGGCCAATCAAAACGAGGCAGTTAGGGCGTTTAGATAACGCTTAACATTTTACAGTTATTCAATTATTTATCTAATGAAAAATGACATTTTATTAATTGCGATAGATGCGTAGAAATATTCCCTATCAATTGATGCAAACATCTTTCCGATCCAGTAGAAAATGTTCGAGTTATAAGCATTCGAAATCTTGCATTTTTTCCTGCATGTTCAGTGTTTATGTTTTCATTTTACCCCCCATATATTCCGGTTAGACGTAGTCCCACGTCAAAATTGTTTTTTTTCTATTATAGTGACTTTCAACACATTTCGGCTGGTTCGTCAGTTTTACTTCCATTTTTGGAAGAATCTCGGGAGTGAGAATTGAACTCGTGATCTCTGCGTGAGAGGTATAGATATTACCACTACGCCAGATAGCCTCCGGATGCCAAAAATGCTTTTTTTAGATCTGTTCGACAAATCTATCGCTACATGGTTAGGCTATCTTAAATATTTCAGTTGAGTTTTTCCCATTCTCATTCCATGTTTGACATTGATTGCCACTGTTGATAATTGGAGAGTAACAAACAAAATAGTATTTGTTCAGATTTCAAACCAAATTTTGTCAAAGAGTGTCAAAAATTTGACCTCCGGACAAATATTGTACCGTAACCTAAAAAACTGTTGAAACAAACTAATGTATTATCCCTTCGACCTACGGTGGTATGTTTACGCTTTGGTTTATTCCTGGTTCCAATATTCGCTTTGAAATTTTCGTGTTTAGAAGGATATCTTACAGTATGTACCCAGCAAACATTAAATCGCATAATTGCTCATGCTAGGTCGCATTCGTATTAAAAAGCAATCTTATAAAATATGATTCAAAGGACGCATCATTTGTATCCGAAATAGTATAAAATGCAAAAACACCATTTTCTATATAATTGATGAATTAAGTCGTATATCGGTATAACGATAATCCTAGTATCACGATATGTAGTATTATATGTGCACATTCTATTCATTTTATATGAACGGCTTAGAATGCAAGGGGTGTAAGGCCATCTACACACTAGGCAACCTAAGTTGGAAAGCAACTTAACGAATATGTCAAAAAAGTTGAAAGCATGTGTAATCAAATGGGAGCATACACACTACCCAGCAAACGTTTTTTTTTGTTTTTTTTATTAATTCGTTTATTTTTACAGGCTCAGTTACTTAAGTTTAAAGGAGCCGAATTCTTAAATATAATTTTAAAACTATATATATACACAATTTTCTTACATCTATGGTTAGTAAGGTGTAAAACCGATTACTCGCGGTGTACTCGAGTTTAGAAGGGTGACATATTTTTAGGAGAAGGATGGGGTATAAGGAAACTGTAACAATGTTGATGAACACTCAATTCTTAAATCTGTTCGTATATCTATAGTGTTTTTACATTTCAACTTATTCTACTATTTATAGCAAGGGGACGAATTACCCGCAAAGGAAGGAAAGGAGGGTATAAGGACATAGGGACAATCACACACCAAGATCGATAGCTTTAAGGAAAACATATATATGGGACATGTAATCAAGGTCTAACCGAGCCAACACATCTCTCACCGGTACATTGGGCTGTCTTCCTCGGGCCCGAAGGGGAGTTTTCTAAATTCGATCTGGCGACCAGATACACCTCGCATGACCAAACAACGTGCTCGATGTCGCCAATTCCACTGTAAAACAGTGATATCTTCGACCTCTCTATTTGAATTAGACATCAAGAGAGATAATCATTGCAAGGAGGGGCCATGTTTGCATCAATTGTTGCAGAATTGTCTTTAATACTGGAAGCATTGAGATGACAATGGTTCTGATGGAGTCGGAAACATTAAAACACTTGAAGATTTGATCCACAAGGTCAGTCAACTTTATAAATCCCGATTGGGAAGTTGAGCTGGACGGACAAATAGGGACAGTTTGGGTTTTTGATGTCCCCTCGAGTGCTGGGTCGTTCGAAGGTGAACTATTCCGACGGAAGCCAGGAGGAACCTGATTTTGCTTGTCCGCTGCACTCGATTTTTTAGGCAAGCTAACAGGGGTTTTCACCGGGGGGACTTGTTCTTGAAAATTGGGAGTGGTCACATTTTTGCGCCGGGGATTCCCTTTGAAAATACACGGTGTGCCCCCGCTAGCTGTGTCCGCTTCCATTTCGTCAACTGGCAACGTGGAAAAGGCATTGTGTGTCGATATTGATTGTTGTTGTTGGGCCAGTGGAGAAGCGCCCTTCAAAATTTCCGCAAAAGTGCGCTTCGAGCGTTCCTTTAAAGAGCGCTTCTGTTTCTCCCAGCGACTCTTGTAAGTTTCACAAGCTGAGAGCACATGTGGAGTCCCCCCACAATATGGACACTTATGCTCAGTCGCACTGCAAGATTCGCCCACATGTTGCTCTCCGCAAGTTGCACAGCGCTCCTTGTTGCCACAATAAGCTGAAGTGTGGCCGACTGACTTGCATTTTTGGCAAGTCATGGGCTTTGGCACGAAGAGTCGCACCGGTAGCCTCAATTTGTCCACCATAACGTAGTCCGGGAGAGCGGAACCAGCAAAAGTTGCTCTAAACGAGTCGGACGGCGTGAATTTTGTTATTTCCTTTTCTTGGGAGACTTTACCGAGTTGGCGACAGTCCAAGATTATGACTTCCGCCGAAGGGAGCTTCTTGAACTTGCCAACTCCTTCACTTCTAATTTTTTCGCACGTCAGACCCGTTTCAGTTATCAACCCCCCCCCCCCCCCCCCAATTTCTACGTCATTGGAGGGAATCCATACGCGATATTCGAGGATGAAATGCTTATCAGCAACAATCTCGTTTGCATCCTTCCGTTCAGACACGACAACTCGTAATTTGTTCGGTCTGATCTTGAAAATTTCTTCTACGGAAGTGTATCTGGTCAGATCTTTTATGATCTGAATCACTTTAAGGCCTTTTCCATTTGGTTTTGGCCGGAAGAAAACAACCCACGGGCCAGTTCCAGGTGCATCTTCTGGATAGACTCTGATACGTGGAGCTGAGACAACAGAGGGAGAAGACGAGGACGAGGATTGAGTTGTAACGGTAATATCAGAAGGAGGAAGCGAAACCGAGGAAGGGGGAGGGAGAGTGGGAGTATTGGAGGGCTGGGGAGGGAGAGTGGGAGAATCGGAAAGTTGGGGAGGGAGACTTGCGAGTTTTTTCGAGGGGGGCTTAGTAGGGTGAGTTGACCCGTCCCCGGAAGAGTTATCGCGTTTGAGTGCTCTTCCTGTTTCCTTTTTCATACATAAGGGGGAGTCACTTGTTTCCATGTCGGAGATCTCCATATAAGGAGACTCCCCACCACCCTCTGCTATTACGTGGAACTTTAATTCTAATTATGATTTTTGTATATAATATATAGAAAATAATAATGAAATAAAAATAATGAAAAAAAAAACTATCTTATAATTAATTTTTTATGACTATACCTAAATTTGCACACAGTGCGTATGATTCAATGACTGCTTCCGCTGACCACGCTCTCCGCACTATCGTCAGTGTATTGGTGTCGAACGGGCAATCAATGTCGATGCACGAACAAAAGATGACAGCGCTCGCTGTGGAATAATTTCTCCTCTCGTTGACTTATTCACGGATGTGGTCCGGTGCACGCAGTCGGGGCGCGTTTTCGCTTTCGTGTTGTAACCATATATTGTTACAATTAGAACCTCACATAAAAAAGGAAAATTTGATTCTCACTATTTGGTTTACGGGAGGGGTGGTCAAAGGAGAAAAAACAATGTTCGACGACAGCAAAATGTGGGGATCCCAAACCAACGGGAAAACCCTATTAAATTTTGAATCCCCGTCATAATGGGTGGTTGGGTGGAAATAACCACTAGGTGGCTACGATGAGCAGGACTGGATGACAGGTTGGAATGGTAGGAAAGTGGAATGGTTGGAACGGAAGAATTCGGGAAGAAGGAAAGGAGGAGGTACGAGAAAGTAATTGAAAAGGAATTGAGGTCTCTTGGGTTTCGACCGCGGAATCGTGCACATCGATCAAGTTGGATCAAAGTGATTCTCACCAGTTTTCTGTATAGTGAATATCACGTTGCGGATCATTACAGTGAGCAGAGAAACCGGCTGAAATAGCCCTGGTCGCTGGCCATAGTAAGGTCAGCTAAATATCAAGGACCAGCCAGAAGAGTGTGCCTGTCTCGCCCTCACCAGCCTCGTGCTGGTACGGATCACCGTAAAGGAGCTACGCAGGCCAGTTGTCACGAGTTGCTCGTCACGCTCCACTCGTTCATCGTCAAGGACAACACGGAGGTTGCGACCTTCCACCGAAGCCAAGATCCTGGAGAAATAGCTACGTCATACCAGACGCCCGTTCGCCGTTGCCGACCGCCATCTCGCCGATACCATTCCCGTCCACGCCGTAGCCGATCATCACCCGTCAGTACCCGCCGCCAACCCGAGATATCAACCAGTAACCGGATAAGTATCCGTGAGTCAATAAATATTGTTCATTAACCTGAAAATTACTTCTTTTCGCTAACCCAAATCCGAAAGCTTTCCCACACAACTCACACGACGACCCTGAGACCCGAGGACCCAAAAGAGGCCTTTCGCGCCCACCCCTGTACGGTCATAGATAAGGCCGAGGGGCTTTGATTGCGTTCCCTTCCGGAACCAGCAGATTATATCCTCGGGGGCTGAGAGCAGCCGCACCAGACTAAATCGTAACAGTGTACGGAACGCACCACTGGCTAACTCAATTCACCAACTCAATTGTTCTAGCACAGTCTGATGCCAAAGAAAAGAAACCACAACAAAAGAAACCACTTCGACTTATGAAAGAACGATGATGGACGTTTTCGTTCTAACCACCGCAGGAGCTATGAATAAATACATCCGATCCGAATGACTACCGATTACCGAATGACCCAGCAAACATTAAATCGTATAATTTTACACATGCCAAGTCTTACAAGAAATCCGAATAAATCATAATCGCATATAATATCAATCAAAGAATGTATCGTGTATATTTGAAATCGCATTAAATGTAAAAACTCGATTTTAAATACTATTATCAAATTAAGTCGCTATTCGGTATAATAAACATCAATTTTATGATGTACAATGTCGTAAAAATATATTTAATCCGCATCATATGCGTATATTACGCTGATGCAGTTTGTGTGTCGTATAAGCGTATAATTTAAATCGATTCAGTACTGTAGTAAATCGTGTTGCATGCTGAAGAAAATCATGAAACAGTAAATCATATTAGATCCTAATAAAGAACATATTACATCATATTGAATTGTCAATGAAATGCTGATGCACTTTTGACCGCTGTTGAATTAAATTCAGATAGCTTCAGATAGCCGCGCGAGATAGCTGGTGGATGATAATCCAGACGACCGGAGTTCGAACCCACATCGGAGCAGTTTTCACCAAACATCAATCTGTGCCATTTTAAACATTCATATTCCACTCCCAACACAAGTCAATCAAACAATTATTATTTTGACAAACATGAATACTCATATATAAAAATGGCAATTTGTGAGGCTATAATAAACATTTCACGAAAATATTTTGCGCCATTTGTTTTTTTTCTATGTCTGTAACAAATCGTATATGAGTATGGCAAAAGTTGTATTTGGTGCTTTGACAATTCATGAATATATTCATATTAGATCGCAATTCAATTTCAACATAATCGCTATTATAGCCGGTCAAAGTTGCATATTCATCCAAACAAATTCGGTAAGCATTTGCCATGTATGTATATGGCCTCCACTTTTGCATGCATATGCCAGTTAGGCGCATTATATGCCAACCAAATTTTAGGGCATACCCAGCAAACATTAAATCGTATAATTTTGCACGTGCCAAGTCTTACAAGAAATCCGAATAAATCAGAATCTCATATAATATCAATCAAAGTATTTACCGTGTATATTTGAAATCGCATAAAATGTAAAAACTCGATTTTATATACCATTATCAAATTAAGTCGCAATTCGGTATAATAAACATCAATTTTATGATGTATATTGACGTAAAATATATTTAATCCGCATCATATGCGTGTATTACGCTGATGCAGTTCATGTGTCGTATAAGCGTAAGTTTGCTGGGAAGTCTTACAAGAAATCCGAATAAATCATAATCGCATATAATATCAATCAAAGTATGTATCGTGTATATTTGAAATCGCATTAAATGTAAAAACTCGATTTTATATACCATTATCAAATTAAGTCGCAATTCGGTATAATAAACATCAATTTTATGATGTATATTGACGTAAAATATATTTAATCCGCATCATATGCGTGTATTACGCTGATGCAGTTCATGTGTCGTATAAGCGTAAGTTTGCTGGGAAGTCTTACAAGAAATCCGAATAAATCATAATCGCATATAATATCAATCAAAGTATGTATCGTGTATATTTGAAATCGCATTAAATGTAAAAACTCGATTTTAAATACTAGTATCAAATTAAATCGCAATTCGGTATAAAAAACATCAATTTTATGATGCACATTGTTGTAAAATATATTTAATCCGCATCATATGCGTATATTACGCAGATGCAGTTTGTGTGTCGTATAAGCGTATAATTTAAATCGATTCAGTACTGTAGTAAATCGTGTTGCATGCTGAAGAAAATCATGAAACAGTGAATCATATTAGATCCTAATAAAGAACATATTACATCATATTGAAATGTCAATGAAATGCTGATGCACTCGAAAGTTTTAATCACTGTTGAATTAAATTTCAGATAGCCGCGCGAGATAGCTGGTGGATGATAATCCAGACGACCGGAGTTCGAACCCACCAAACATCAATCTGTGCCATTTCAAACATTCATATTCCACTCCCAACACAAGTCAATCAAACAATTATTATTTCTACAAACATAAATACTCATATATAAAAATGGCGATTCGTGAGGCTATAATGAACATTTCACGAAAATATTTTGCGCCATTTGTTTTTTTTCTTTGTCTGTAATAAATCGTATATTAGTATGGTAAAAGTCGCTATTATAGCCGGTCAAAGTTGCATATTCATTCAAACAAATTCGGTAAGCATTTGCCATGTATGTATATGGCCTCCACTTTTGCATGCATATGCCAGTTAGGCGCATTATATGCCAACCAAATTTTAGGGCATATGATGTTATATATATACGCTTGTTATTCGATTTAATGTTTGCTGGGTATGATGTTATATATACGCTTGTTATGCGATTTAATGTTTGCTGGGTAGGCAACTGGCAACTTAAGGTAGGTTTAGGCGGCTCGCACACCGGAACAATAAGCAACTAGCAAGCTGCAATACGCAATATGCAATATATTTTGTTGTTCTTCGCATACCAGAGCAACAAAAACGCCTGACATTATGCAAACAATTTACTTAATGTATGAAACTTGTCAAATTATGCGCGATAAGTTGCTCTTCAACCGACACGTTGTGTTGCCAGCGATATGTGTTGCTCTGTAAAGGCGATAGCGATATCGTATTGCGGCGGTGTGCGAGATCAACGAAAAATAAATGGAAAAATCCATTGTCGATAATATTGCTTATTGCATGTTGATAGTTGCTAGTTACTCATTGCTCCGGTGTGCGAGCCGCCTTAGAGTTCCCGTCAACGTGAACGCGGACAAACACTTTTTTGTTAATAATTCATCAGTCCATAAATAAAATGCAAGGAAAACGTCTTAAAACGATAGGAAGAAACATTTTCTAGTTGAAAAACATGTTTAATTGCAATTAATATTGATAAAAGTGGATTGATTTAATATTTCACAACGATTCTGAATTTCCACCGTGGAATCGAGATGTTGATGAATTTACCATAGTTCACTGACTTCTGTGCTCCCGTGGCCGAGTGGTTAGCGTCATAACTAACATGCCGGGTGTTCGGGTTCGATTCCCGTTCTGGTCGGGGGAATTTTTCGTCAAACAAATTTCCTCCGACATGCACTGTGATCACGCGTATTCTAGAGCTTGCCACTCAGAATGCATTCAAGGCGTGTTATTTGGCATAGAAATCTCAACTAAGTACTAATAAAAATGACGCAAGTAATACTAGGTTGAGACGGCGAAGTTCCTCTAGGAACGTTAGTGCCATTGAAGAAGAAGAAGAAGAAGACTGACTTCGGTGAGCGTGAACGTGAAAACAGTGGTGAATATAGACGTCAAAATGTTCCCTCGTTCATGTTCACGTTCGAATGTCCCAAGACATTCTGAAAATTATTTCACCGTGAACTGTAAAAGGATATGTTCAGCAATTCTCAAGTTTTCAATGAAAATTTTATTTTTCTGTATCCCATTTGTTTATTTCAGGCTCATTAGCATTTTAAGTAACAGAGCCGAATTTTAATGGTGTACATGTCACTTGGTTATCATATCTATAATTAGCACATTACACAGTTGCCATTTCTCGGCGTAAGAGTTTCCTTCTATACCATTGCATAAGGTACATTTACACAGTAGCCATTTAAGGCGTAAGAGTATTCTTTCTGTTCTTCCATTATCCAGTTAAACCAGTTGATATGATCATTGTTGAGTTATTAATAGAACAGCAGCCCGATGTGTCTTGCAGAGCAGAGCAGTTGTATGGATGAACCGATCTTATTTCGACCGTAGATCGATCTCCTTCGCTGATGATTGTTACGTGGACGTAGTTATTCTGTAACAACACAAAGATGGTCAATGAGGGCCCTGAGTCTTGAACTCACGATCGATCGCTTACTAAGCGAACATGCAACCAATGTTTCTACGGAGACCTCCAATGAAATGGATATGGATGCATTTTCATTCATTGGATCTCTGCACGGGTTGTAAAACTTCGTTGCTTCGGGTTGATTCGTCAACAACTGTATATTTTATCCGAATTACTTTATTGAAGCTCGATGTTTATTTACTTCACGTTTACTGCCGAACTTTTAATATGAACATGAACGTGAACAAAAACGTTCTAAAGGGTGTGTCACATCAAATTGCATCACGGAAAAAACGCTGTAGAAATTTAATTTTTAGGAATTATATCTTCAGCTTTCGCTTATAATCAGATAAGAGTGTATAGATCACGTTGGCCATGCTTCACTGTCAATTTTTCGTAAATTTGGAAAAATGTCGTCGAACGAAAAAGAGCGTCGTGAATTAATCCTGCGCACTCATTTCGAGAATCCGAAGTTGTCACATCGGGACATCGGTAAGATGCTGGGAATCGTCCAATCCACGGTCAGCAGAGTACTAAAACGATACTTCGAGAACCTAACCATCGACCGGAAGGTGAAGAACGGCAAAAGTGGATGCTCCGTCAGTGAAAAAGATCACAAGCGCTTAGTTGAGCAGTTTAGACGTGATCCGAGAAGTTCGGTCCGGGATGTCGCCAATAAGCTGAATTTGTCAAGTTCATTCGTCCAGCGAACCAAGCAGCGGGAGGGCCTGCGTACATACAAGGTTCAGAAGGCTCCTAACCGCGACGAAAGGCAAAACATGGTGGGGAAGACGCGAGCCCGGAAGCTGTACACCGAAATGCTGACGAAGCCGCATTGCCTGGTAATGGACGACGAAACCTACGTCAAAGCAGACTTTCGTCAGCTGCCGGGCCTGTTGTTCTTCTCCGCAGAGGACAAATTCAGCGTTCCGGAGGAAATTCGCAAGCAGAAATTATCCACGTTTGTCAAAAAGTACATGGTGTGGCCAGCGATCTGCTCTTGCGGAAAGCGGAGCGCCCCCTTCGTAATGACCGGCACGGTAAACGGGCAGGTTTACCTTAAGGAGTGCCTACAGAAGCGCTTACTACCACTATTGAAGCAGCACGAGGGCCCGACCATCTTCTGGCCGGATCTCGCTTCGTGCCACTATTCAAATGACGTGTTGGAGTGGTACGAAGCCAACGGGGTCACCGTCGTGCCAAAGGAAATGAACCCGCCCAACGCGCCGGAGCTTCGCCCAATAGAGAAATATCGGGCGATTATGAAGCAGGCCCTCCGGAAGAACCCAAAAGTTGTCAAATCGGAGGCGGACTTCAAGAGAAAATGGATTTTTTGTTCAAAAAAAACTACAACCTGACGTTGTACAGAACCTTTTTTTTATCCAATTCGTTTATTTGTAAAGCTCAATCGCATAAGCTTTGCGGAGCCGCTAACTCAAGTTTTGTTTATACAAAAATTTCATCTTAAATCTATGTTTAGTAGGTTTCGACCGATTACTCGCGGTTTACTCGAGGTTAGAGGGGCAACAATTTTTGTGGGACGGGTCAGGTTAGGGATATGGATATGAGGTATCATTGTCTCAACCGAGGGTTGCCGCACGCACTGTAGCATTGTGCATAATGACCAGGGATAGCATCTGGTGTTCGACTAGCTGTCGAGGGTGGGCGACGGTGAGATGAGGGGACAATACAAACAAACTAATAACGAAAAAGAAAAAAAAACACAAAAGCATTAAATTCTTATACTAGACCGTTTCACAAACATATAGATCAACTGCATATAGCAGATGTCGCGAGTTCCCAACACGTCTCTAACAGGAACATAGGGTTGTCTTCCTTGGACCTCAAGGGCATTCAAAAGGTACTCTCTGGCTGCGTAATTATCCGTACATTGCCAAACTGCGTGATCGATGTCATCGTAACCGTTTCCACACCGACAGACATTGTTTTGAACAAGATTTATTCTGTGGAGGTGCACATCTAGCGAGTAGTGGTTGGACATAAGTCTACTCATTACACGAATGAAGTCACGACTTACGTCCAAACCTTTGAACCACGCTCTCGAAGAAACCTTTGGAATAATTGAATATAACCACCGCCCAAGACTTCCAGTGTCCCAATCGGTTTGCCAACTCAAGAGGGAACTCTGACGCAGTAATTGGAAAAATTCATTGTATGAAATCTGTCTATCAAACAATTCGCCTTCCTGGGCACCCACCTTTGCTAGAGTGTCCGCCTTCTCATTGCCAGGAATTGAGCAATGAGAGGGGACCCATACAAAGGTTATCTTATAAGATCTTTCGATCAGTGCACTCATCTGCAGCCTCACTTTTGTGAGGAAATAAGATGGGTGCCTACTAGTTCTCATCGACTGGAGAGCCTCAAGCGAACTGAGACTATCCGAGAAAATGAAGTAATGGTCTGCAGGCTTGTTGGAGATCATCCCCAATGCGAAGTCGATTGCTGCCAGCTCAGCAACATAAACGGAACAAGGTTCCTGCAGTTTACGGAAGGCGCTTGAATTTTCATTGAAAACACCGAAGCCAGTGGATCCATTGAGGCGAGACCCATCAGTGAAGTATCTTTTCATGCAATTGACTTTTGAGTACTTTCGGTTAAAAATACGGGGAATGTAAGTTGATCGAAGCTGATCTGAGATTCCAAGTATTGCTTGTTTCATCGACAGATCGTATTCAATTGAGGAACTGCTGATGGTGAAGTGAGCACGGTCTGGAGTAAACGATGGAAGACAAATATCTGACGAAATATAGTGGTGGTAAATTCTCATAAACCGAGATTGTATATTTAGATGAAGAATTTTTTCAAAGTTTTCAATCAAAAGTGTGTTCGTGACTCCGCATTTCACCAGTATTCTGAGAGAAAGTTCCCAGAATCGGTTCTGTAGAGGAGTTACTCCTGCCAGAACCTCGAGACTCATGTTATGCGTTGAGTGCATACAGCCAAGAGCTATACGCAGACAATGATATTGAATTCGTTCCAGTTTTAGAAGGTGACTTTTAGCTGCTGAGAGAAAGCAAAAAGAGCCATACTCCAGAATGGATAGAATAGTTGTTTTATAAAGTGTTATGAGATCTCCCGGATTAGCTCCCCACCACGTGCCGCAAATCGAGCGGAGGAAGTTGACCCTCTTTTGACATTTTTGCTTCAAATACGTAATGTGGGTATTCCAAGTGCATTTTGAAACAAACCAGACACCAAGGTACTTGAAAGTCAATGATTGGGTAATGCTTCTGCCCAAAAGCTTAAGTTGCAATTGGGCTGGGAACCGCTTTCGAGTAAACACTACCAGTTCGGTTTTCTGCGGCGAGAATTCGATCCCTAAGTTCCTTGCCCAAGAAGACAAGTTATCTAAGGAATTTTGCAATGGTCTTTGCAAATTTTCGGTATGGAGACCTCTGACGGAAACCACACCATCATCTGCAAGCTGTCTAAGCGTGCATTGTTCTGCCAAACAACTGTCAATATCTTTCACATAAAAATTATAAAGAAGGGGGCTCAGACATGAGCCTTGGGGTAGACCCATATAACTATTTCTGGAAGTTGTCAGTTGTCCAAGGGTGAAGTTCATTCGCTTTTCTGACAACAAATTGTACAAAAAGTTATTCAAAATTCCAGGAAGTCCACATCTGTCCAGATTGTCTGACAGAATTTCTATGGTAACCGAATCAAAAGCTCCCTTAATATCCAAGAATACTGAAGCCAATTGCTCCTTGTGCGCAAAGGCCAGTTGAATATCTGTAGAAAGCAACGCTAGACAATCGTTTGTTCCTTTGCTCTTGCGAAACCCAAATTGTGTACTTGATAGCAAATTATTTGTCTCGATCCATTGATCGAGTCTTCGAAGGATCATTTTCTCCAACAATTTTCTAATGCACGAGAGCATAGCAATCGGACGTTATGAGTTATGGTCAGACGCTGGTTTGCCAGGCTTTTGAATTGCTATTACTTTGACCTGTCTCCATTCGGGTGGCACAATGTTGTTTTCTAGTAGGGTATTGAATAAGTCTAGCAAGCGTCTTTTCGCGATATCGGGAAGATATTTTAGAAGAACGAATTTAATCATATCGCTTCCGGGTGAAGAGTTGTTCGATGAAAGAAGAGCCATAGAAAATTCCAGCATTGAGAATGGTCCGTCCAGAGGTCCACTGCTCGGAGACGTTTCTCGAAGAGTATGTTGGGCTGGAACTGAGTCTGGACAGACCTTTTTCGCGAAATCGAATATCCATTGGTTGGAGTATTCTTCACTCTCGTTGGTAGATGAGCGGTTACGCATGTTGCGAGCTACCCTCCACAAGGTACGTATTGAGGTTTCACGAGAAAGACCTTCAATGGAATTGCGCCAGTAACCGCGTTTTTTTGCTTTAATTAATTGTTTCAGCTGTATTTCAAGCTTTGAATATTCCTCGAAGTGTGTGGATGTTCCATGTCTACGAAAAGCTTTGAAAGCATCAGATTTTTTCAAATACAATTTTGTGCATTCATCGTCCCAGCCAGGAGTGGCTGGTTTTCTTTTAAACGGAGCACTTGGAACTTTTCTTTTTTGTGCTTCCAGTGAGCTTTTATACATCAAATCGACAAAGAATCGATATTCTTCCAATGGTGGAAGTATATCTATTGATTCGACACCGATTGTTACCGCCGTTGCAAATTTTTGCCAGTCGATGTTCCTTGTTAGATCAAATGGAACTCGAGATGGTTCAGTGGATTGCGGGCTACACTTGATTGATATACTGATTGGCAAGTGATCGCTACCATGGGGATCATTGATGACCTTCCACTGGCAATCCAATGATAACGAGCTTGAGCAAAAAGAAAGGTCGAGACGACTTTCTCGAGCCGAAGGTTTTGGAATTCGTGTCGCTTCACCAGTGTTCAAGATAGTCAAGTTGAAATCGTCACATAAATCGTAAAAAATAGCCGCTCTGGCGTCATCATAAGGATCACCCCACCCAGTACCATGAGAGTTCATATCACCCAGAATTAGAACTGGGGATGAGAGAATCGAGACTAGATTCCAAAGATGACTACGGCTAATGTTAGTATTTGGAGGAACGTATACTGAAGCTATGCAAAGTTCTTTACTCTTTGCAGTTATTTGACACGCGACAATTTCGACGTCTGATAGAGCTGGGAGAGGAATTTTATAGAAAGAGTAGCACTTTTTGATCCCCAAAAGTACTCCTCCATAAGAATCATTTCTATCCAGGCGAATAATGTTAAAATCGTGGAAGTTGAGTTCAGTGTCAGAAGAAAGCCATGTTTCAGAGAGGGCAAATATATCACAATCATAATTTTGAAGTAAAAATTTGAACGAATCTAGTTTTGGCACTAGACTACGGCAGTTCCATTGTAGCACATTGATCATATCTTCTACTACGCTAGGGGAATTATCCATCGAATGATATGATTGATGCAAGGAGGGGCCATGAAACAGTCAATTGCTTAAGATAAGACTTTAAAGATGGAAGCAAGGCAGAAATAAAGCTTCTGAGGGGGTCTTGAATTTTTAACGTGTTTAGTATGAAGTCCACAATGTCCGAAAAACCTATCAATCCTCGATTAGACGCGAATTTTCTACGAGAAGTTCGAGGAGCAGCGTTTTTATTTCTCTCTTCTCTGGGTAATGACGTAAAATCCATGCTGCAACCAGGAACTGGCTGAGAAGGAGCCTTCGGATTCGTTTTTTTATTACTATTACCCTTGGAATTAGACAATCTTCCGAGGGTCACTTTAGGTTTCTTACGGTGCACCGTTGGTGAAGAGAGCTTTCTTTTTGATGATTCATCCTTTATTGAAGATTCTGGTGCAGCCGTAATATGACCCTCATCAGAATCAGAGTCCGATTCTTGAGATGACAAAACCGAAAATTGGTTTTCGTCTTGAGCGGCTGATGCGGTCTTTAGCATTTCAGCATAAGTCCGCTTGGAGCGTCCAGCGATAGAACGCTTCACTTTATCGGAGTGCTGTTTGTACCTCGGGCACTCCTGTAGAGGGTGAGGATTCTCGCCACAGTGGATACATTTTTTCACTGTTTGTGTGCAAGAATCCTCACTATGTTTCTCGCCACATTTACCGCAACGAAATTTGTTGCCGCAGTGGCTAAACGAGTGTCCCAACTTTTTACAGTTGGTACAATTATAAACCCGTGGTACAAACAGGCGCACTGGGAAAAAATATTTTCTACTTTCACATAGTTTGGGAGAACAGAACCTGCGAAAGTAATCCGAAAAGAGTGCGAGGGCTTATAAACTTTTTTGTTTTCTTCCAAAGATGCTGAATGCAGGTTTCTAACATCCAGGATCTTTACAAGATCACCTATCATCGAGTTTTTTAAAGAACCCGAAGCTTGTTTCAATTCATCGACACTCAGACTCGCGTCGGTTACTACGCCTTCTATCTCCACCTCTCGAGAAGGGATGTAGATGTGATATTCCCTGTTAAAAGCTTCGTGGTCAACAATCTTGTTGGCCACATCAAAAGTCAGTGCTTCTACACGCAGTTTTTCCGGTCTCTCTTTATGTATCGAGACGCCCGAAAATTGACGCAGCAAATCTCTTGAAATATCAAGAGTTCTCAACGATTTTCCCTTGGGCCGAAAGAAAACAACCCATGGTCCCTTTGAGGTCGATTGATAATAGCGCGTCCGCGCAACAATGGCATCGGTAGATGTCATAACGGTTGCGCAAACGGTGCGCAACCGTCTATGAAAAAAAAACACACACACACACGCACGCGCGCTCAAAAACTCAACTTAAAACTAACTTAGACTAATAATTAACTTAAATTTAAGAAAAATATATAAATATATATATATCTCAAAAACAAAAAAATTCTTCCAAAAAAAAACAAAATACTAATTTGCGGTGTCCGAACAACCTTGAACACCCCTATTCGAAGCTATACAACACCGCACGCTACGAGGTAAACACAATAGCGTGACGGCAAAAGTTGTTGTTGATTATACTTCTCTATGATGAAATCGATGCCGCTGGAACCAATTCACAGATCGCCGGTCCGGCGTTGCCGGAGAGGTGCTGCTTCCTCGCTGTTCCGGGTATTAACGGCACTTATCTTGCCACGAACGGTCAAAGAAAAAAAAACCAAAGGCACTTTGGCGGAGGGGAAAAAAAACTTCACCAGCTTCGATTTGTAGCAGAGACGCGAACAATAAGCGTCCGGCTCTTTCAACTATCGATTGAGGAATGTTGTACAGAACCTTATGGACGGGGTAAAGAGGAAGGTACGAGCATACGGGCTTGGGCTCGAAGTATGAATAAAAAGAAAATGCCAAAAGTTGTTTAATAGTTTTTATTTTACTGTTTAAAATTTTCAAAAGGATTGGTCTACTGGACGAATTTCTACAGCGTTTTTTCCGTGATGCAATTTGATGTGACACACCCTTTATTCACCATGATTTTTTGAGTTGTTTGTTCGTAATGTAGTTCACCTTGAAATGATCGTACTATTCCACCACCTGTTCAAGTTCACGTTCACGGGAACTCTAAACCAGGCTTTAGGTAGACCAACTTTTTGATTCAACCTAGCATGTCGAGTCGCGCGTGATTTGTGTCGGCAACCTTTTCGTTTAATTGCTGTTGACATTTCGATTTCTGCGTTCGTCGAGTTTCAATCATGGATGGCAGGTGATCTTTTCAGATGTTTTCACATGGTACGAAAAAATGTATCCAAATGTCTTCAAAATCATATTGAAGGAAACTTAACTTAACTCTGAATAATGCTTGATAGGTTATTCAAAGTTTATAATAATTATTATATAAGTTTAAAGTTTATATCAAAAGAGCCCCCGCAGACTGCAGACTGATTTGTCGGCCGATAGTTTGGTCGGCTTCTTAATCAGTACGGAGAGGTATGCATGTAGGGTAACGCGGGGTGATTTGGTCATATGGGGTGATTTGGACCACCCCTTTATCTCAAAAATTACGGCTCAACTTGGATTTTTTATAATGTCATTTCCTTCTATTGTTGAACTGTATGTACCTTAAGTAACAAAACCTATGTTAAAACTTCATAAGTAGAGGGAAACGGTAGCATAAACACAGCAAGCACTTTGATCGTCAAAAAATGTGAGTTTTCCGATAGTGGTTTTAAGGTTTTTTCCGCTAATTAAACAAACTTTTCGTGTATTGTGCAGTAAAGTTCAGTTCGCCTACAGAAGAGGAACAATTTGATGTAGCGAAACTGTAAGTTTGATAACAATAAATGAAATTAATTGCATTTTAATTTTTGCGTGTTGTGTGGGGTGACATGGACACGTTTCTGTGGGGTGAATTGGTCCTGCAGGTTTGATACTTTTCTTTGGTCTAATTTATTCCAGATGCCGCTGAATTACAAAAAGAGGATGGACAGACAACGTTGGAAGAAAGAGGAGCTTGAAAGAGCAACGTAGGCCATCGAGAACGGATTTTCTTTGACCAAGCATCAACAGTGTTTGAAAATGCTCGACCAACAGTGAAAAGATTCATGCAGAATTCGAGATGGTGTCAATCCAACTTTTCTGGTCTGGAATCTGGCCAAGACACCTGGTATCGATCCCAAAACATTGTTACTGATTGTAACATTATCCCAAAATACTTTACATAAACATAAGTATGTTTTTTTCGATGAAACACACACTGGACCAAATCACCCCACAGACGGTCCCCGCATCAAATTTTAATGTCCAAAAATCATCTCTTTTATTTTATGATATATTTGGTAGTTTGAAGCTTGATATAATGATTAAACATTATTGATTGAGAGAAAACAAGTGTAGCTCAGTATACAATGTGACATTTTTTATTTAAACCGTATTGGTTTGGAAATATTAGGCGATTTGCTTAGGTGGTTCAAATTCCCCCCTTTTCCCCTACGCACATTACGCCGATTCAGTTGGGTCGGTTTTTGTACCAGAAGGCCGACCCGATCAAACTGTTGGTTGACAGAAAGTCTGTAGTATGTGGGGCTCTAAATGTGAACAAATATAAAGATGGCACCGTATATATTTTTTCACAACCCCATCAATGTGAGTATCAAATGAAAGGGCTTGACTAGCAGATATTATTTATACAGTTATTTATGAAAAATACAAATCCAAGATGGTGGCCGCTACAAAATGGCGGATTACGTATTTTCTCAGAACCCCATCAATATGAGTATCAAATGACAAGGATCGACTAGTAGAACACAGTTATTTATGAAAAATGTAAATCCAAAATGGCCGCCACCACAAGATGGCGTCATATATATTTTTTCACAACCCCATCAATATGGGTATCAAATGAAAGGACTTGACTATTAGAACACAATTATTTATGAAAAATGTAAATCTAAGATGGCGGTTGCTACAAAATGGCGGATTACATATTTTTTCAGAACTCCACAATATGAATATTGTGTGGCATATGAAACGCTAATGCGAATAGAGCTTAATAAGGTTAGTACCATTATCCACCGTAGCAAGCGCAACTGTACAGAGCCAACGTACCATCAACGCTCTGAAGCACACACGAGCCGAACATATCTTCGTTCGACAGTCTTTCGCTGAGCGCTTCGGGGTACCTAACTACAACAATAAATAAAACTATGGGACTAGCTCCCGAATGATTACGTGCGGGGACCGCTGGCAAGACTCCCTGAATCTAGTCAGGATTATATTTTTTCGCTCTTCCAGCACCTGAAGACCAGACAATCGGTGGATCTCTGAATTTCGTGTCCTAGGTGGACTGTCCAGGATCATTCGAAGGATCTTGTTTTGGATGACCTGAAGTTTACGGTGGTGGCTATTGGCGCAACTCTCCCAGATTGGCAGACCATACTCAATCACCGGTAAAACGATCTGCTTGTATATCGCAAGTTTATTTTTCCGCGTTAAAGTAGACTTTCGATTGATGAGCGGGTAAAGCGACTTGAGAAGCTTGGAACACTTCGTGGATGTTTTGTTCACATGGGAAGCGAAGTTCAAATTCCTGTCCAGGTAGACTACATCATTCGACCAATTTATGGGAGTGCTGCTGAGGTGGACTTTCACGTCATTAGGCGGAACAAGTCGTGGTGATTTGGAGTGTGGAAATATTATGGCTTGTGTTTTCGCCGCGTTGATGTATATCTTCCATGATTTTAGGTAGTCAGAAAGAACATCCAGGCCTCTCTGCAAATTTCTAGTTAACGGACGTATCATTCGACCCTTGTAGATGATAGCGGTGTCATCAGCGAACATCGACAGCACGCCATCACCAGGTAGGGGAGGAACATCAGATGTATAGATGTTAAACAGGATAGGACCTAGGAGGCTACCCTGCGGAACTCCCGCTATGACGTTGAACATATCGGAGAGCGTGTTGTTTAGAGAGACCTGAAAAGTCCTATCCGAGAGATAGGTCCCGATGAACTTGATAAGGAAGATCGGGAAGTTGAAACGTCGTAGCTTGAACACAAGACCATTGTGCCAGACATTGTCGAACGCCTTTTCGACGTCCAACAATGCCATGGCAGATGTTTTGGACATGGACTTGTTCCGCCTAATGATGTTCGTGACACGCGCAAGCTGGCTGATAGTGGAGTGACCTTTCCTGAACCCAAACTGCTCACGGAGGAAGATGTTATTCTGATTTGCAAACTCTAGTAAACGACTAAGAACCAGTTTTTCAAACAGCTTTGAGATTGACGACAAGAGGCTGATGGGGCGATAGCTTTTGGCACTGGTAGGGTCTTTACCAGGCTTGTGGATTGGTATTATTTTGGCTAGTTTCCAGCGAGACGGGAAGTAGCCAAGCTCCAAGCACTTGTTGAAAATCGATACCAAGTGCTCGAAGAAACCAACGCTCAAGTTTTTTAACTCGAGATTGAGCACCCCGTCAAACCCGACGGCCTTCATGTTTCTTGTACTACGGATCGCAGCTATCGCCTCATCAGCCGTTATTCTCGATTCCTAGGGTAGAACGATGGGGGTATCAGCGACACTAACCAGAACCTCCTCGACGATAGGCTCGTGGGGACTCACCATGGAGCGACCAAGATTGTGAGAATCCACGAAGTGTTGACCAAGCGCATTTGCTTTTTCGGCAGATGTAATTAGCAGAGACGGGAACGAATCCGGTGATTTGAGTGGAGGAATGGGTCGCGGTTTATTTTTAAGGAGCTTGGCAGTTTTCCAAAACGGCACAATCTGGGAGCGAGCGAAGATGATCTGAAAATTGTTTATTCCTGAGATTCACAATCCTGGCATTTATGATTTTCTTTAGACGATTGCAATTATCCTTCAGGTGGAGGAGACCAGTACGTTGATACTGGCGACGGATAGTGTTGCGAAGTCTAATTAGATTTTTAGTTAACCTGTCTAGATTCAGGGAGTTACTCACCACTCTTGAAGCCGGAACGTGTCGGTCTCTGGCCCGGGAGATCGCCTCATCGATGGCCTGAAGGGAACGGTTGATGTCGTCGGTTGACTCAGGTACAATGTCATAATCGATATCGATGTCGACGCACTGCTGGAACTGCGACCAGTTGACGCGATGGTAGTTGCGTCTCGAAGCCTGGAATCTGTTGACGGATGACCCTACTTCAATCGCCACCGGATAGTGATCAGAGCTGAGCTCTTGGTAGACGACAGGCTCCGAGATATTTGTCGTGTTTGAGATAAATATGTCGATGGTTGCGTGGATATCGGATCGGCTCAAACGGGTGGGACCATCCGGGATTAGAATGGTGTACTCTGCTTCTTGGAAGTCATCGTGCAGGATCATACCATTTCGGTTACAGCGGGTGTTGCCCCACGCTTGATGCTTCGCATTTAGGTCGCCACCGATGATGAACTGCTGCCGCCGCCGAGTCAGTTGAATGTTGTCGTTTCGAAGAAATGCTGCCGAGCCGTCCCGTATGTTTGTTTGTTTGGGGCAGTAAGCTGCGACTATAGTAATGGGACCGACTGGGGTTGAAACTTCCACCCCAACGGCCTCGATGATCTTCAGCTCGAAGCTTGGAAGCAGCTGACAGCAAATATTTCTTCTGAGTGCGATGGCCACGCCACCACCCACAGAGCTGGTTCTATCGAGCCTCACGAGCGGAAATCAGGAAGGAAGACATTTATATCGGGTTTGAGGTGTGTTTCCGTGATAATAGCTACGTCAATTTCGTTCTCGTTGAGAAAGTCAACGAGCTCAATGGCTTTACTCTTGAGCGAGCAAGCGTTCCAGTTTGCTATTCGTAAGATGTTACGGTCCATACTTGGAGATGAGGGCAAGAACAGCTTCAAGCTGTTCATTCAATGTCTTGCATGTGCGTTGAATCCTAATGACCTCGGAGACTAGCAGAACGAGCTCCTTATCATTCAAAGGTGCGCCCTCGGCGGTCGTGCCGGATGTTACACGTGAGTACGACAGACCCGGGAGGGGGGTTTGATTCTGCTGCGATGCTGCGTCCATGAGCCGATTCTGCACTGAAGAGCCGCTAGGGATCACTTAGTTGCTTGCGATGGGGGCGGCGGGCTCACCACGATTTCGTAGATTGTTGAGTGGAAGAGAGGACAGATTTGGAGCTGCACGGCGTTGTTGAAGCGCGGGAAATTGCACATCGTTGACTGCTGGTGGACGTGGGTTGCGCTTTCGTCCTGGTTGGTTATTGACGGAGGCACACTTTCGGATCTCAATGTACTCTGCCCTCTTCGGACACGCACTGCTGGTGGGATTGTGACCAGCTCCGCAGTTCGCGCAGACAGGGACACCGTCTTCCATATGTTCACATGCATCAGCGTCGTGGGTTTTGCCGCAGTTAACGCAGCGGGATGCCATGTGGCAGTTTCGTGTACCATGCCCAAACATGAAACAATTCGAGCATTGGGTAACGTCTCTGTGAACCGGTCTGTAGCGATCCCACACAACCGCGATATGGAACAGCTCTCGGATATTCTGGAGGTCCTTCAGGCATGTCGAGTTCTTGGCGAAATGGACGAGATAAAGTTGGTCACGATACGTCCGGGTCTGGTCGTGCCGCTTCATTTTATAAATTTGAACTGGCTTGATTCCGTTTCTCTCGATTTCAGCCGACAATTCGTTAGCGTCCATATCGTGGAGACCGCGGAGCACCACCTTGAACGGTTTCTCAGCCTCGATGTCGTGAGAGAAATACTCACAGTTCCGCTGTTTCAGTATCTCCAACACGGCCTTGTAGTGACTCATGGCAGGAATCATCAACTTGAAGCCCTCCGCACAACGGCGGATGGTGCACCTCAAACCCTTCTCGATGAAAAAGGCAGTTCGAGCATGAAGCCCCTCCGAGAAGCCTTTCACATAGATCGGCGGCAGTTTCTCCTTTTTTTTCTAATTTCGGTTCGTCACCATTCTCGAGAACAGCATATCGATTGTTCGCCAGCAGCTTCTTAGCCGATGGATCAGGGGATTCGCCCGATTGTTCGGCGACGTTTGTAGACCGGGAGCGCTTCCCGTTGCTGCTACCACTTGCGCCAGAGCGCGTTTTGCCTGCGACTTGATTCATGGGGACGTCGACGTCCAGCGCGAGGGAACACTTTTACTTTTCTTTTTCTTTTTACTAGACACACGAGCGAGCTAAAACACGTCGTTACTGCTCAACACAACGAATGATGATGATGAAAGTTTGCCTCAGCGAGATCCGCTGTTTATACTCTAGGCAAGTATTCCCCTTCATTCTTCTTAATTTTCTTTGTTCACGGAGACTTTAAATCCTACGATTTCCCCTCCGTTGGTCGTCGATAAGTTGCTTTCCCGATATCTCTGTTCGGGAAAGCACTCAAATGGACAGAACAAATGTATGGGAAAATAGAAACACTTAAAGTTTTCATGAATTTTAACCATTTACTAACCAGGGGATTCTATTGTATGGCATATTAAACAATTCTTACGGAATTTCCGATTCGTTTAGTATGTAAATCGCCAAAATCCGTTCGCAGCAAAAATAGTTATTAACGTTAACTTTATTTCATAAAAACGTGACCTGTTTTCTGATTTGATACCTTTAATGAAAGACGTAGTTCTACGTCAAAATTGTTGTGGAGTGCCGAAATCGATTGACCCAAAAATTTCATCAATCCATCATTATATGATTGAGCAATAAGCGTTTGAAATTGGACAATTTTCACGATGTGCTCGATTTTCGATTTACAATTTGTACCCCAATATGTTCCCGAAAGACGTAACACTACGTCAAAAATAAATACATTTAAATTTTATCAATTCAAAACTGCCTTCGGGCCTGCTAGTTCGATGGGAGATTAATCTGCCTCCCTAAATGAATATTGCTCATGGCGTTGCTTGGTGCCGCCGAAAGCAGACTCGTTTGCTGAGGAGTGCTGAGCGACAATGAAAATGTCTTTCTAAAGGTAGGTCGAGAAAGAGTATGAACTAGTTTTCTTCGCAAGGGCCTTTCTCAGGGCTAGAGACGAATAAACGTAAAGTTTAAAGTCTCTATAATTCAAAAGAAGAAAAATATTGCTATCAGATATCACGAACTTCGACAGTTTTTGCTACTATGGTGCTACTCGCCCGTGTAGTTGGCGCAAAGGCACCGCAAAGATATTATTTTATAGAATTCCTTCATGCATTTGTCTGATACGGGCTGTGTATCGTTCGTTCTTGTTTTTGAAGGGACTTTAACCCAAAGGTCATTCGTCCCTAACGGGCTGTGTATGACTTGAGCGTTCCGTTATATACATGCATGCATATGTCCTTCTCTTCTTTTGCCAAATCCAGTAAAAGGTGGTTGATGAAACGTATGTTTTTGACGTGATACGTCCCATGTTAGTTGTTAGTAGAAAATGTAAAAATAAACAGTATTTTTGATCGGTTTTATATAGTTTTTGTGGTAAGTGGAAAACAGTAAAATAAACTCTTTTGTTTCAAAACAAATTGATAGTCCTGAGAATGACTGGAATGGTTTAGTGGGTTGTACGGAATATGCTGCGTTTCAGTCGGATGTAGCAGTTTAGTTTTGGGAGCGGTAGCTTTTACGGATTCGCTGATGCTTTCCTTGACTTTGGCGCCATCAGCTTCTGTGCGTCGATTTTCGAGGGTTTGATTGGCACAACCACGACGAGCTAAACGACGGATAGCGGGTGTGATACGATGCGATGCAATGCACTTCGCTCCTCTGCCTCCTTTGCCGCATCCAATTGTTGATGTGAAGAGAAGCGCATCAGCAATGCACACTAGATTTAATTCGATGCTCTCCGCTGCTTCCTCTTCTTTGCTCCCTTTGCCGCACCGCATCCATCGTTGGTTGCCGATGGCTTCCTCTCCTTTGCCGCACCGTATGGTGTTGGTTGATTTTAGAGCACTGCACACTAGAAGCCGAGATGTTTACCGATCTGAGCGTTGAACGAGAATGAGAAATCCAAAAATGCTACCGTCCTTTTATATCAGTTGGTATGTGAGAAATAGGCGCCCCCCACTCGCTCGCCATGCAAATATTTGACTTATCGGGGAACGAAAGAAGCGAAGCAGGCGAAAAAGAAATGACGTCAATTTCGACCAATCAGTACCGTTTGGATAGGGGTTGAGATTTTTCAATTGTTAGATAGTTAATTACATGATATAAATTATTTTATTCAAGGGGAAAAATTGTTATAGAGTGCCGCAATGTTTTGATGTAAAAATCTCATCAATCCGTCTTGAAATGACTGAGCAATAAGCGTTTGAAATTGGACATTTTTCACGATGCGATCGATATTCGTTTTTCAATTTGTACCCCAATATGTTCCCGAAAGACGTAATCCTACGTCAAAAACAATCTGTTGCCAATAGCCAATATCGTTACAAAACGAAGCCGTTGCTAAAATAAAAATCTGCTGCAATCGTTTCAAAACGATGCCATTGAAAAAATGCAAAACTGCAAGTTTGAGCGAATTGTTTCATACCGCTTTAATAACATTGCAATACGACTGCAAAAGTGGATGGTTGCCCACTTTATAAAATAGCTAAGTGATATTCTTGAATTGCCTAGCAATAAAATACCTTAGTTATCGAAAGCTCCTCGTACAGCCTTTCTAAAGGAAAGCTGGTGCCCCAGTGTTTCACAACTAATACTGTCTGCTGCATATTGCAGGTCAAAATCAAGGGGTTGCTACGATGGCCGCCTTTTTGTAGCCCGCATAGAAAAAAATGAGCATAGAAATCATATCATAAAATTATACAAAGTTCTTCGTGCCATCCTGCTGCAGTATTTTATTCGCAAATCGCAAAATAAAGCGTCCGGATGGGTATCCAAATATCTGAAAACTATTCAACGTAATCATTGGCCACAGACCATTGCAAATGTTGAGCATATTTGCATCAATATTGACTCCAAACAATAAACAATGCGCGAGCCCTAGCTTTATGCTGCCTATGCTCAAATTGTGTTGGTTGGGATAGTGTTGCTAAGGCCCCGGTCAAAATAATTAATTTCTACAACAGCATTTCCGAAAGACTCGGAATATAACAAACGGAAGAAAGTTTGGTTGAAAGACCATGAAGATCGACGATGAACCGACGCGGAAGGCAAAGCCGGTCTTATAACAAAAACTAGAACATCAATTGGACTAATCTAGAGGAAATTCCAGTCTACAAGCAACATAAAATCAATCATTTCTGAAAACATAAGAACGAGGAACGCGCTTCCAAGGTGCAACAATGTTTTCCATCAGAATTCGAAGTGTCCCATGGTTCATCCAGAACCCGCAATAAGTGTAGCAAACATATTGCAGTCGAATAGGACGAATTATACAACGGGCCACAAAGCGCTTCGATGTGGAATCCTAAAGCGAAGGAAATATAATTAACGAATAAAGTTTTTATTGCACTACCAAAAATCCGTTGAAATTCCATCAATTTGGAAGTAGCAAGTCACCTACAGTATCGAATCCGCAAATCCCATTTTTTTTCATCGATTCTCGAGATGATGCCAATGTCATCGGCTGCAGCGATCGGATGCTCATGAAATGAAATTATTTCGTGAAGCTCTAGGTCACAACATTCCATGTTGCCCTAGAAGGTAATATATTGCTGTTAGGCCAGACTAGTGCATATCAGAACGCATATTATAACGGCGACGAAAGCTCCCCTCTTTGGATAAATGACATATGTTTGCCAAAGGCAAGTCTTCTGATAGTTAATGCAGTTATCGTTCCGTGTCAATAACTTTATAAAGCATACGCCGTCTCTGAAAACGGAAACTAGATTCTTCACAGGACAAAAAAATGAAGAATAACGCAGGGGAGAGAGTGTGTCATTTGGCAAAAGCATCACGTGTCCGATGACCGAAAAATCAATCCGTAAATTTGTTGCATGCAAGACAGTAGAAGACTTCAATCGCGGAATAAAGGCTATAGCTGCTTCCAGGACGTACGTTCGGTTGACCTGTTAATATTATGTATCATGGATCATCAATTTCTTATAAGCTTGAAACGAAACAATTGATTAGCGTGATTTATAGCATAAATACTTTTGATTCGGTGCTCTTGTGGAAGAAATTCGTTTGTTTATAATTTGCTGCATAACAAGCTATGAACGTGTTTGTCTCATTTCACTTCGTTCCTTGTTATTTACTCACAAACGTCAAAGGAAAAAGCACAAACACCAAGTAATCAAGTAGAAGGTAAATCCATCTCTCAAAAACGCTCATCGGTCATTAAAAAAATAAAAGCAATTTTGAGCTTAGTGCTACTCGAAGCTAATTTTCATCCATGAATGTAACATAGCAAGTCTTTGCAATATTTGCTAGAGCTTGGTGAGAAAAGCTTTCTGGAGTCCCGTTTTGCTTAAGTACAATTGATTAGCGTGATTTATAGCATAAATACTTTTGATTCGGTGCTCTTGTGGGAGAAATTCGTTTGTTTATAATTTGCTGCATAACAAGCTGTGAACGTGTTTGTTTCATTTCACTTCGTTCCTTGTTATTTACTCACAAACGTCAAAGGAAAAAGCACAAACACCAAGTAATCAAGTAGAAGGTAAATCCATCTCTCAAAAACGCTCATCGGTCAATAAAAAAACAAAAGCTATTTTGAGCTTAGTGCTACTCCAAGCTGATTTTCATCCATGAATGTCACATAGCAGGTCTTTGCAATATTTGCTAGAGCTTGGTGAGAAAAGCTTTCTGGAGTCCCGTTTTACTTAAGTATCTCTTCGGTTAACCGATTCCATCCACCTGTAATTTGACTACGGGAGATGGAATGAAAAGAGAGTCCCGTTTTAGATTGTATTCATCTTTAGATAATATTCTTATCGAATTGCAATTGCGTTCAAATTATATTTTTTTACTCTTTCTTTTTTCTGGAGAGAGGGGAAGATGTGTGGCATATGAAACGCTAATGCGAATAGAGCTTAATAAGGTTAGTACCATCATCCACCGTAGCAAGCGCAACTGTACAGAGCCGACGTACCATCAACGCTCTGAAGCACACACGAGCCGAACATATCTTCGTTCGACAGTATTTCGCTGAGCGCTGAGGGGTAAGTTGCACAAATATCAAATGAAAGGGATTAACTAGTAGAACACAGTTATTTATGAAAAATGCAAATCCAAAATGGCAGCCACCACTAAATGGCGCTATATTTTTTTTCAAAGCCCCATCCGTATGGGTATCAAATGAAAGTGCTCGATTGATAGAAAACAGTAGATCATGAAAAATCCAAATCCAAGATGGCCGCAGTTGCCAAATAAACAATTACTTTTAATGGTTTCATTCAGCTTACCCTGTTTCTATGTGTTTGTAGGGTTGTCGCACATTAATTGAAATTTGAGCCCGCTCCTGATCACTGATTGATATGAAATTTGGAACATACATTTAATTCTACTGCCATTATAAAACTGCTGTATATATAATTAAAGGATCATTCACTAATAGTTCTTAAAAAAAACACTTTATTCTGTCCAACTTAACTCTAACGAATACAAAAACCCGACTTTTCCTTACAAGATTAGAACACAACTCAACTCCAGAATGGTGTCCGGGGCCTATTTAATATGTAGAACTGCTTACTCGGCTGATTTCGTCCGCGTGGCGTGATCATGAACGTTCACGTTCAACGGTTGTTTATGCCGATTGTAAATATGCTGATCGCGCTCGTTGCTGGCTGGATACAATGATATGTGTTTATGTTACAGGCTGGATTCCGGTGCGATAATCATACTATACGATGTTTATACTATAACTCCTCCGGGGGGTGAAAAAATGACGTCCTCGGCATTTGCTTTGTGGTGTACTTGATGGATTCTGTCTTTCGATTTTCGTCGTTTTGTTATTTTTCTGATTATTTTCTCATGATGTTGAATGACAAGGAAAATAGTTACTATCATGATGATTGTTGATGCTGATATTCCTCCAAATAGACTCCAGTTCCACAAATCGTGGCTATATTGTTTTAGATAAACATGTTGAACCCTCTTCCTGTTATCTATGGTATTATTGTGGATTATTTCTACATTATAATCTTTAATTAAATCGGAATTGATTATGAGATTATGAAATGCTCCATGCATTAGTTCTGGTTTACTTATTATTTCTTTGGAGAGATACTCTTGTTCGAGAAAGTTTACACTGCAGTTAGAAAATGTTATGATGAAATTTCCTGTTAATGTTCTATTATCTGGACCGCAAGTTGATTTTAGATTTTGTTTATTTGCGTTTGATATCAGAATTGAATTTTCTGATATTAGCGTTGCTCTTGTGATAATTTCATTTTTCATGATACAGTGTGGTTGAATTTCAAATATAAGGGTTTCAATGCAGTCATCGGAAAATTTCTTTATGTGAATGTTCCGCTGGACATATTCATACGGTCGATTAGTAGTGTATAAATCGTTTTTTTGATTTAATCAGAAATGAGGGTGCATCTTTGATTATTGTATTATTAATATTCAACGGGAAAATCCGGATCGTCGTTGATTCGTCTTGTTGAAGTTGCGGGATGTGTAGAATGTATAACAGGTTTTCACTGCTGACTGCGATTTTCGGAGTAACCAAATTAAGTGCTTCGTCAGGAAGATCGATAGTGATTCCTTGGTTTTTTAGAGATTCTTGAATAAATGAGATCTCTTTGATTGTGAGGATCTTGCTTGTAACAGTTTGCGTTTTTGAGAAGAATATTGCATCTTGTATATCGAGCAAAGCCTTATTGATTGGGTCAATGTTCATCATGAGTATTAATGTATCTATTTCATCCAGAAAAACGTTGTTGATATGAGAGTTTTCTACTATTTTGTTAACTGTAGCGGTAAGGATTTGAATTCTTTGTCCCATTTGGAGGTTGATTTTGAATTGTTCATTATTCTCCTCTATTAATTCATTCATTGTAGTGTTGATAATGCGCAGGTCGTCTCCGTCGGGGCTGCCGGCTACCCATTTCCAAATTCTTCCAATTTGATCCCATCGCTTAGTTCTACGGTTTATGTTGGGTTTTATCTGATACAAGTTTGTATGTAATTCTTTTACTTTGTGTCTTAAGACATTTATTAGTGGATTAGAATTAGCAATCTTACTGTAAGCGCTGCTGGTTAACAAATGTATTGTTGTTTCTATATCAGTGAGATTGATGTTATGTATCATTTTGATATTTCCAGTTTGTATTTTACAATTACCGATTTTCATTAGTAATACTGGGTTGTAGTGCAGTTCTTCGATTTCAAGTTCTTGACAATTATAGCAAGCGCAGTTATTATTGAAATAAGTTTCATCTGAAACAACAAAGAGAGTATGAAACCAAATGTTAGTATGTTACTAATGCCTTATGATTTTTTTCAATCGTTTTATCTTATTTTTATGTCTTTTGATTAAATTACAATTTTCAAATGTTTTGTCTGTTACATTATGAGCACTAGTTTTAACAGCTTTAACAGCTCGTTCTTATATTAGGTCTAACAAACACATTTTGGTATTCTTCAATTTCAGGTGGTGTTTCTCGTAATACATTTCTATTTGTTTGTTGCTTTTGAGATTCTTTCATTTTTAATTTCGCTTCGAAAAAAGAGTTTTTGAGCATTCCCTATTATTTCACCAGGGTTTACAATATTGCTTTGATTGAAAATTAATTCGTTTGGAGAGAATGATGTAGATGAGTGTATTGTGTCGTTATACAAAGCAGTTGTTAATTTAATTATTGATCTCACATTCATGCCTTTGAACTTATCTTTGTTTGTGTTAAATATTTCAATTATAGTAGAATGTACTCTTTCTATCTGTCCGTTAGATTCTGATGAGGCAGCATATTCTATGTTTGATTGTATTCATCTTTAGATAGTATTCTTATCGAATTGCAATTGCGTTCAAATTATATTTTTTTACTCTTTCTTTTTTCTGGAGAGAGGGGAAGATGTGTGGCATATGAAACGCTAATGCGAATAGAGCTTAATAAGGTTAGTACCATCATCCACCGTAGCAAGCGCAACTGTACAGAGCCGACGTACCATCAACGCTCTGAAGCACACACGAGCCGAACATATCTTCGTTCGACAGTATTTCGCTGAGCGCTGAGGGGTAAGTTGCACAAATATCAAATGAAAGGGATTAACTAGTAGAACACAGTTATTTATGAAAAATGCAAATCCAAAATGGCAGCCACCACTAAATGGCGCTATATTTTTTTTCAAAGCCCCATCCGTATGGGTATCAAATGAAAGTGCTCGATTGATAGAAAACAGTAGATCATGAAAAATCCAAATCCAAGATGGCCGCAGTTGCCAAATAAACAATTACTTTTAATGGTTTCATTCAGCTTACCCTGTTTCTATGTGTTTGTAGGGTTGTCGCACATTAATTGAAATTTGAGCCCGCTCCTGATCACTGATTGATATGAAATTTGGAACATACATTTAATTCTACTGCCATTATAAAACTGCTGTATATATAATTAAAGGATCATTCACTAATAGTTCTTAAAAAAAACACTTTATTCTGTCCAACTTAACTCTAACGAATACAAAAACCCGACTTTTCCTTACAAGATTAGAACACAACTCAACTCCAGAATGGTGTCCGGGGCCTATTTAATATGTAGAACTGCTTACTCGGCTGATTTCGTCCGCGTGGCGTGATCATGAACGTTCACGTTCAACGGTTGTTTATGCCGATTGTAAATATGCTGATCGCGCTCGTTGCTGGCTGGATACGATGATATGTGTTTATGTTACAGGCTGGATTCCGGTGCGATAATCATACTATACGATGTTTATACTATAACTCCTCCGGGGGGTGAAAAAATTACGTCCTCGGCATTTGCTTTGTGGTGTACTTGGTGGATTCTGTCTTTCGATTTTCGTCGTTTTGTTATTTTTCTGATTATTTTCTCATGATGTTGAATGACAAGGAAAATAGTTACTATCATGATGATTGTTGATGCTGATATTCCTCCAAATAGACTCCAGTTCCACAAATCGTGGCTATATTGTTTTAGATAAACATGTTGAACCCTCTTCCTGTTATCTATGGTATTATTGTGGATTATTTCTACATTATAATCTTTAATTAAATCGGAATTGATTATGAGATTATGAAATGCTCCATGCATTAGTTCTGGTTTACTTATTATTTCTTTGGAGAGATACTCTTGTTCGAGAAAGTTTACACTGCAGTTAGAAAATGTTATGATGAAATTTCCTGTTAATGTTCTATTATCTGGACCGCAAGTTGATTTTAGATTTTGTTTATTTGCGTTTGATATCAGAATTGAATTTTCTGATATTAGCGTTGCTCTTGTGATAATTTCATTTTTCATGATACAGTGTGGTTGAATTTCAAATATAAGGGTTTCAATGCAGTCATCGGAAAATTTCTTTATGTGAATGTTCCGCTGGACATATTCATACGGTCGATTAGTAGTGTATAAATCGTTTTTTGATTTAATCAGAAATGAGGGTGCATCTTTGATTATTGTATTATTAATATTCAACGGGAAAATCCGGATCGTCGTTGATTCGTCTTGTTGAAGTTGCGGGATGTGTAGAATGTATAACAGGTTTTCACTGCTGACTGCGATTTTCGGAGTAACCAAATTAAGTGCTTCGTCAGGAAGATCGATAGTGATTCCTTGGTTTTTCAGAGATTCTTGAATAAATGAGATCTCTTTGATTGTGAGGATCTTGCTTGTAACAGTTTGCGTTTTTGAGAAGAATATTGCATCTTGTATATCGAGCAAAGCCTTATTGATTGTGTCAATGTTCATCATGAGTATTAATGTATCTATTTCATCCAGAAAAACGTTGTTGATATGAGAGTTTTCTACTATTTTGTTAACTGTAGCGGTAAGGATTTGAATTCTTTGTCCCATTTGGAGGTTGATTTTGAATTGTTCATTATTCTCCTCTATTAATTCATTCATTGTAGTGTTGATAATGCGCAGGTCGTCTCCGTCGGGGCTGCCGGCTACCCATTTCCAAATTCTTCCAATTTGATCCCATCGCTTAGTTCTACGGTTTATGTTGGGTTTTATCTGATACAAGTTTGTATGTAATTCTTTTACTTTGTGTCTTAAGACATTTATTAGTGGATTAGAATTAGTAATCTTACTGTAAGCGCTGCTGGTTAACAAATGTATTGTTGTTTCTATATCAGTGAGATTGATGTTATGTATCATTTTGATATTTCCAGTTTGTATTTTACAATTACCGATTTTCATTAGTAATACTGGGTTGTAGTGCAGTTCTTCGATTTCAAGTTCTTTACAATTATAGCAAGCGCAGTTATTATTGAAATAAGTTTCATCTGAAACAACAAAGAGAGTATGAAACCAAATGTTAGTATGTTACTAATGCCTTATGATTTTTTTCAATCGTTTTATCTTATTTTTATGTCTTTTGATTAAATTACAATTTTCAAATGTTTTGTCTGTTACATTATGAGCACTAGTTTTAACAGCTCTAGGTTGTGTCTTCGTTCTTATATTAGGTCTAACAAACACATTTTGGTATTCTTCAATTTCAGGTGGTGTTTCTCGTAATACATTTCTATTTGTTTGTTGCTTTTGAGAGTTTTTCATTTTTAATTTCGCTTCGAAAAAAGAGTTTTTGAGCATTCCCTATTATTTCACCAGGGTTTACAATATTGCTTTGATTGAAAATTAATTCGTTTGGAGAGAATGATGTAGATGAGTGTATTGTGTCGTTATACAAAGCAGTTGTTAATTTAATTATTGATCTCACATTCATGCCTTTGAACTTATCTTTGTATGTGTTAAATATTTCAATTATAGTAGAATGTACTCTTTCTATCTGTCCGTTAGATTCTGATGAGGCAGCATAATCTATGTTTGATCCAAGTTTATCGAGATAATTCCTAAGTTGTATTGATCGAAAAGTGTTTTCGTGATCAGTTATTATTAATCTTGGTATTCCAAAAGATGAAAAATATTTACTTAATGCTTGTTGTACATGGCATAAATTTTTTGATTTTAAATGTATCATTTGAAGATGTTTCGAGAAAGAGTCTATTAATGATAAAAAACTGAATTTGTTGATTATAAAAATATCCATATGGACACGATCAAACGGTTTATCTGTGATTGGCCGTGGAGTAAGCTTTATGTTGTACGGTTTCCTTTCGTATTTGTGAATATTACATGTATCGCACGTGTTAACGTAATTCTTAATTTGGTTATGCATATTAGGGAAAAAATAGCTTCTTTTTAGTTTAGCTTCAACTTCTGAGATTCCGCGATGGGCTCGTGTATGTTCTTGAACTATTAATAAATTTTGTCGGTTTTCATTTTGAACATTGTGGTAGACGACCGCATTCTCAGTTATGGTTGTGTTAGTAAACACAACTCGCTCGGTCTGCCGGCCGAGCATTGCTGATCATTCTATTATTTACCAGCGTGCTAATCGGTCGTCAGCACAAGTGGCGACGAGGAAAAAAAAAATAAAATAGAACGGTTTAAACTCGGCTCGGAAAACTCGTTTATTGTTTTATTCAGTACGGTGATTACTGTGTGTTTCTGTGCAAGCAAAGAAGTGAAAAAAGGTAAAACGGAAAAAAAACTATCTCACAAGAATGTGAACGGAAAAAATGAATATCATGCTTCGGTGCCGCCATATTGGATAAGTGAAAGGAAATTGGTCGAAAGCGTTAAGAAAAAAAAAGTATCTACAAGTTTAATGTATTTATCTAAGAATCGATTAGTGGAAAAAAAATATATACGAGATCTAGAAAAGAAAAATTAAACATGTGAGCTATAGTGAAATTTCGGGTGCAATAGAAATATCCAAGTGACTCTATGTACAACAAAAATGTCCTACGAAAAAAACTGAAAATATTGTGGTGTTGCGCAGCGGTAGATGTAGTGTTATGAATTTTAAGTGGAATAAATTCGGTGGTGGGAGAAAATAGCGAAATGAAAAAAAATATAGCGTCAAATCCACCATTTTCTTTTCAATCAGCCAGATATCAAACAGACTGCGAGAGTGTGAGTGTGTGAGTATGCTACAGAATGACAGGTAATCTAATTGGATTGATTGGAGTTCTGAAATGGATTCGTGCTGCCACAAGACTGTTGTGTTTGTGTATTGCTGTTCAGTGATCTTGATGAAGGTTATACTCTAATGTGGCTGCAACAGCTTGAGTGACAGTTTTTGTGTATCTGTATATTCAGTATTATCGTACAATCAATACTATCAAAGCAGCAGACGGTGCTCGGGAGAAATTGTGGATAATGTATTTATGTACCCGTTTCAAAATAATTGACGAGGTACATGACGACTATAGTGGCTGATGGAAACCCGTTTAGAAATGCAAGATAGGAATTTTATGTTCATTTTAACAAATTATGCGAGAGATGTTTCTGGGTAAAGTATGGTTGTATATAATGATATTCCGCATAACATACATGTATATTAGATGAGAACAGCCATGAACAGAGTGCTAGAAAATAAACCAGTTTACTGATAAATATTCGCTGTGTTGGGATTAAATTCCCTGTGTTGGGAATATGTTCCCTGTGTCGGGATTGAATTCCCTGTGTCGGGATTGAATTCCCTGTGTTAGGATTGAATTCCCTGTGTCGGGATTGAATTCCCTGTGACGGGATTGAATTCCCTGTGTTGGGATTGAATTCCCTGTGTTGGGATTAAATTCCCTGTATCGGGATTGAATTCCCTATGTCGGGATTAAATTCCCTGTGTGGGATTAAATTCCCTGCGTAGGAGTTAGATTTCCTGTGGATTAAATTCTCTGTTTCTTTAATAAGTTACATACTTTTTAGCGAAACCTAAGTCACCCATGAAATGAACGATTAGTACATGAGAGTCTAAATTAAATACATAATGGCGTTGAACATGAAGCATGATGTTCATTCAAAAATTAGATACCTTTGTTAGAAAACATTAAAAAGAAAAAAATTAATAAGCATTTTTATATTTTCAAGGAAAATGGAAGATGGTTCGCAAATTGTTCTGGCATCTTTCAGTCCAGCATCGTATAACATACCTCAATTTAAGTTTTCTCATTTACCGGCATCAGAAGTTAGGAATGCGTGGACTGGATGGATTAGATGGTTTGAAAACGTTATGGTTGCGACAAACATTCTGGATGGTCACAATCGGAAAGCACAAATGTTGGCAATGGGCGGAATCGAATTGCAATCAGTTTTCTATGGGATACCGGGTGCCGATATCGACGGTTTAGATGGATCGGATCCTTATCAGAGAGCGAAAAAGAAGCTTACAGATCACTTTTCCCCAAAACAACACGAAAGCTTTGAAAGATATCAATTCTGGTCCATGATCCCAGGAAATGACGAACCCATTGAAAAGTTTATGCTTCGTGTTCAACAAAGAGCAGAAAAGTGTTCATTTGGTCAAACCGAACTCGAATGCCGTCAGATTGCGATAATTGATAAAGTGATCCAGAATGCCCCTGAAGACCTACGTCGTAAACTATTAGAGAAAGATCATTTGACTTTGGATGACACTACAAAAATCGTGAATGCGTATCAGTCAGTTAAGTATCAAGCAGAGCAGATGAAATCCAAATCATCGCACCAGATCGAGATAAACAGATTGGTTACACGAAGACCTAACGTCCCATTGTACAGAGATTCTTGGTTACCTGCATACAAAAATAAATGTGATCGTTGTGGCCGTTTGAAACATAGAGGAACTGAGCAATGCCCAGCCATTGGCAAAGTTTGCCACCGTTGTCATAAATCCGGTCATCTCCAAGTGGTGTGTAAATCTAATCAGCCAACGCATTCCAGAGATTCAAAGCGTAGGTTCGTATCATCAGGTGACAGTCGCCCGGGTCTCTTTCCGAAACGTTCTAGTAACGTGATGAACATTAATACTCCCGAAAGCGTTACTGAGACGACCGAAAATTTCCCGGTATATAAAATTAATGATGACAACGATGAGCTTGTTAGATGTTCGGTCGGAGGTGTTTCGATAGACATGTTGGTTGATTCTGGATCCACTTACAACTTGATCGATGATACAACTTGGGCATTGATGAAGCTGAAAGGGGCGAAGATTCATTCAGAACGATATGATAATTCAAAGCGATTTTTGACATACGGTAGAGTTCCTCTAGATTTGTTGACGGTTTTCGATGCAACTCTGGAAGTGACGGATGGATCAGAAATAATTTCAACGGAAACAACATTCTTCATCATCAGAGGGGGACAACAAGCTTTGCTTGGAAAAGTAACAGCTTGCCAGCTTGGTCTCCTGCGTGTCGGCCTCCCCAGTGTGATTCGAGAGGGTGTAAATCAGATCAATACAGATAAACAGTTCCCAAAAATCAAAGATTTCAAGCTTATGTTACCCATTGACCGTAGCATACCTCCAGTGATCCAACCTCTCCGCCGTTGTCCGATTCCTATCCTTGAGAAGGTCAAGGAAAAGCTCGATGAACTATTACAAATGGGAATTATAGAAAAGGTGACAAAGCCATCCTCGTGGGTTTCACCTTTAGTACCCATTATGAAGGATGGCGGAGAGCCGCGCCTTTGTCTGGACATGAGGCGTGCGAATCAAGCTGTCCAACGTCTGAATCATCCTCTACCGGTTTTCGAAGACCTGCTTCCCAGATTCAACGGTGCCAAGTTTTTCATCACGCTTGATATTAAACAAGCCTTTCATCAAGTCGAACTTGCAGAAGAAAGTCGTGACATAACAACTCCTTGCCCGAAAGAGCGCAAGTGTCTTCATTGCGGCGGGACTCCTCATGATCTTACTCAATGCCCGGTGTACATACAACGAGGGGAAAAAATCAAGCGTTCCTTAAAAGAACGTTCCAAGCGGACTTATGCAGAAATGCTTAAGAGTCCCGTTCCAACGACTCAGGACAATCCCTACTCCATTCTGCAGAACGACGAGCCTGTTGCTGACGCTCCCAATGCAGGAAGTTCCGGTACATCGCAGGGTGCCATCAGGAAAAGAAAAATTACTTCTTTTCCTTCACTCCCCAGAAAGAAAACCGAAACTTCCCAAGTTGGAATGAAAACTCGAATCGAACGTGCTGAGAATAGACCGAAGCAAGTACCTCCTGGTTTAAGCGGTTCTTCTACGCACCAGGGGTCCTCAGCACTTCCCGGAGCAGCACCCAACACGTCTGCTCCTTTTTCGCGGTCGAGGCAACAGCCACAATCTGGCTTGCTTGCGCTTTCTGACCTGGTGGACAATATTTTAAATGCTTTAAATATAAACGACCCTCTTAAAAGCATAGTTTTATGTTTGCTTCCGATTGTGAGAACATTTTTGAAAGAAAAATGTGGTTTTTTGGCAGCGTTCATTTCCCTCGATGCCTGATTCAGTGCAAGAGGTCAAGGATTTGACCACTGTAATACAGTGGAATTGCAGAAGCATTATTCCTAAACTAGATCAGTTTAAATTTTTAGTTCACAGCTCTAACTGTGATGTATTTTCTCTCTGTGAAACATGGCTTTCTTCAGCCGATGAGCTGAATTTCCACGATTTCAACATTATTCGCCTCGATCGAAATGACTCGTTTGGTGGCGTACTATTGGGGATTAAAAAATGTCACTCCTTCTATAGAGTCACTCTCCCATCGATGACAGGCATTGAAGTTGTTGCTTGCCAGACACAAATCAATGGCAAAGACCTCTGCATTGCTTCGATATATATCCCTCCCAGAACTACGGTAGGCCGCCATCAGTTCTTTGATACTATCGAGGCAATGCCGGAGCCGCGGGTAATCTTAGGTGATTTTAACTCCCATGGAACAGCATGGGGATCACTCTAAGATGACAACCGTGCCACTTTGATTTATGATCTGTGCGACAACTTCAAATTGACAGTTTTGAATACTGGGGAAGCAACCAGAATAGCCAACCCTCCTGCACGGGCAAGCATGCTAGACTTATCTCTATGCTCTTCTTCGTTATCCCTGGATTGCATGTGGAAGGTAATCCAAGATCCCCACGGTAGTGATCACCTACCAATAATTTTATCGATCGCTAATGAATCAAGCTCTCGTGAGTCAGTCAATATTTCGTATGACCTAACGGAGAATATTGACTGGAGAACATTTGCGGAAATAATATCTGAAGCAATTGTTTCAATGCATGAACTTCCTCCACTCGAAGAGTATAACTTTATATCGAGTTTGATTTACGAAAGCGCACTTCAAGCTCAAAAGAAACGTGTACCGGCTACCACCTTCCGACGTCGTCCTCCATCACTTTGGTGGGACAAGGAGTGTTCAAAGGTCTACCTTGAAAAATCATCCGCTTTCAAAAAATTCCGGAAAACTGGACTAGTGGAATGGTTTCGAAAGTACCAAGCTCTAGAAGCCAAACTAAAAGGTTTGATTAAAGCAAAAAAGCGTGGATATTGGCGGAAGTTCGTCAATGGTTTGTCAAGGGAGACCGCTATGAGCACTCTTTGGAATACGGCTAGGAAAATGCGTGGCTGGAACCATACAAATGAAAGTGAGGAATACTCTGACCGTTGGATTTTTAACTTTGCAAGGAAGGTTTGCCCCGACACCGTTCCTGCACAAAACGTCGTACGCGACATTCCACTTCAAAGCGATTATGAGAATTTTTCGATGGTGGAATTCTCAATTGCCCTTCTCTCATGTAGCAATTCAGCTCCGGGGTCGGACAAGATTAAATTCAACTTGTTGAAGAATCTTCCCGACTTGGCAAAACAGCGTTTGCTGAACTTGTTCAACAAGTTTCTGGAGCTGAATATTGTCCCGCATGACTGGAGACAAGTGAGAGTGATAGCCATACGAAAACCCAACAAGCCGGCTTGCGATCACAACTCGTATAGGCCGATTGCAATGTTATCCTGTATTCGTAAATTGTTAGAGAAAATGATTCTACTTCGTTTGGACAAGTGGGTCGAAACAAACAATTTGCTGTCAAATACGCAGTTTGGCTTCCGCCGAGGTAAAGGGACAAATGATTGTCTCGCGCTGCTATCTTCTGAAATCCAAATCGCATTTGCTCGCAAAGAACAAATGGCTTCCGTTTTTCTCGATATCAAAGGGGCATTTGATTCAGTTTCCATGGAAATTCTCTCAGAGAAGCTTCATAATCGTGGACTTTCACCAATTCTTAACAATTTCCTGTACAATTTACTGTCAGAAAAGCACATGATTTTCTCTCATGGCAGCTCGAAATCTTCTCGTTACAGTTTTATGGGCCTACCACAAGGCTCCTGCCTAAGCCCTTGTACAGTTTTTACGTCAATGATATGGATGATTGTCTAACTAGAGACTGCACGCTGAGACAACTTGCAGACGATGGAGTTATTTCCATCACGGGTACTAATCCCGTCGTTCTGCAAAAGTCGTTGCAAGATACCCTGAACAATCTGTTCACGTGGGCCCTCAAGCTGGGTATCGAATTCTCTACGGAGAAAACTGAAATGGTCGTTTTTTCTAGGAAGCACGAACCCGCCCAATTCCAGCTTCACCTATCCGGCAAAACGATCCAACACTCTATGTTTTTCAAATACCTGGGTGTATATTTTGATTCTAAGTGTACCTGGGGGAGACACATTGCGTATTTGAAACAGAAATGCCAGCAAAAAATCAATTTTCTCCAAACAATTACCGGAACATGGTGGGGTGCCCATCCAGGAGACCTCATTCAGTTGTACAAAACAACGATATTATCAGTGTTAGAATATGGCAGTTTTTGCTTCCGATCAGCTGCCAGGATTCATATTCTCAAGCTGGAGAGAATACAATATCGTTGCTTGCGTATAGCCATGGGCTGTTTGCATTCGACACATACGATGAGTCTCGAAGTTTTGGCAGGAGTACCCCCGCTTACTCTTCGGTTCACAGAATTATCCTACAGATTTCTCATCCGTTGCAAGATCATGAATCCATTGGTGATTGATAACTTCGAAAATCTACTCCAACTGACTCCTCAGTCAAGTTTTATGTCTATATACCATGAGTACCTTACCCACGACGTGCACCCTTCACCAGGCATCTCCAACCAAGTTTGCTTCCCATACTTCTGCAATTCCTCTGTCATTTTTGATCTGTCCATGCGACAAAAAATCCATGGAATCCCAGATCACCTACGCTCCGATTCTATTCCGCCGATATTTTCGGCAGAATATGGGAAAGTTGGATCTGATAAAATGTTCTTTACTGACGGTTCATTCATAAACGAGTCCACTGGCTTCGGCATCTTCAATGAAAATTCCAGTGCCTCTTTCAAACTCAAAGATCCTTGTTCCGTGTATGTCGCTGAACTGGGTGCGATATATTACGCATTAGGGATCATTGAAACATTGCCCATCGACCATTGTTTTATTTTTTCAGACAGTCTCAGCTCAATAGAGGCAATCTGCTCAATGAAGGTTGATAAACGCTCATCTTATTTCCTAACTAGAATAAGACAACTATTGAGTATTTTGGTCGAAAAATTATTCAAGATTACCTTAGTATGGGTTCCCTCTCATTGCTCGATTCCGGGGAATGAGAAAGCGGACTCGCTAGCTAAGGTAGGCGCTTCAGAAGGCACACTTTTTGAAAGGCAAATTGCTTATAATGAATTTTTCCACATTCCTCGTCAGTATACGCTCGTAAGTTGGCAGCGCATGTGGAGTGGTGATGAGTTCGGTCGTTGGTTACACACGATTATCCCTAAGGTCTCGACGAGTGCATGGTTCAAGGGATTGAATGTAGGTCGTGATTTCATTCGCGTGATATCTCGGCTTATGTCCAATCACTACAACCTAAACGCGCATCTCTATCGCATTGGGCTCGCAGCAAACAATCTTTGTGATTGTGGCGATGGCTACCACGACATTGAGCATGTTGTCTGGTCGTGTATCCGGTTCCATGCTGCTAGCTCTCAGCTCTCTAGAGCACTGAGAGCACAAGGCAGACAATCGGATATCCCCGTCCGGGATATCTTAGGTAGCCGGGATCCTGATCTTCTGCTTCATCTATACCTGTTCCTCAGAAACGCCGATGTCAACGTTTAATGATGTTTCCTTCGTTGTGTCCCCGTTTCATATCCCTCCTATCCGATCGATAAACTTTTACTTAGTCGCGGCAATACATACACACACTCTTTACAGATGCACGGGCCGAAGGTTGTGCAGTCCACTGATTATTCAACAAGAGCCAAAGGTTGTACCGCTCATGACAACTCTACACGAGCTGATGATTGCGCCGCCATTCTATCCTGGATTCCTCGAGTCGAGAAAGACGCACCACGCTAGAAATGGGGTACAGACTAGGGGGGCGTTGCTGATTAATGGTCAGCTGCATCCCAATAGGAAGTATCCCGTGTCGGGCACACGTACAGAGCATCGAAGACTGCGACATACCAATTATGAGAACACTTGTAATACTAACCTCGAGTCAACCGCGAGTAATCGGTTACATATTACTAACATAGTCTAAGCAAACATTGTCAAAATATTGAACTCCCGGCCCCGTTAGGCTGACGCCATATGAGCCTTAATAAAATATATATTTTGGATATAAAAAAAAAAAACAACATTCATCACCAATTGGGGCCTATTCAGGTATACACGATTACTCTTCGGGATTAACTTTGCACCGGAGTTTTTCCAGCATTTAATGGAGAGCATACTAGCCGATTGTCCTAACACGGTTGTATTTATCGATGACATTATGATTTGGGGAGAAACGGAGAAAGAACATGACAATGCAGTGAAGACAACACTATCAGTTTTGAGCAGCCATGGGATCGAGCTAAACGTGCACAAATGCAAGTTTAAACAATTGGAAGTTATGTTCCTGGGGCATCGCTTAACAGAAAACGGAGTTCTACCCTCGGATGATAAGATCAAGTCTATTCTCAGTTTTCGTCCGCCGCGTTCTAAAGAAGAACTGCGTAGCTTTCTTGGTTTGGTCACGTACGTGTCCCGCTTCATTCCAGATTTTGCGACAGTCAGCAGCCCGTTAAGAGAACTGCTGAAAAAACTCAACAGTGTTCCAGTGGGGCTTTAATCATGAACAGTCATTTCAGTCGTTGAAGAATCGAATCGGCTCTGTTCACCATTTGAGATATTATGACCCTAAAGATCGTACAGTGCTAATAACAGACGCGTCAGGAGCAGGACTCGGAGCTGTACTGGTACAGTACAAGGGAGATGTGCCACGAGTAATAAGTTATGCTTCACGCAGTCTGTCTGATACTGAAAAACGTTATCCTCCGATAGAGCTCGAAGCTCTAGCCATCGTTTGGGCGGTTGAACGCTTCAAGGTCTACTTATTGGGAATTTCTTTCATCCTGGAAACTGACCATCGACCGTTGGAGGTTTTATTCACAACTAAATCTCGTCCTACTGCACGAATCGAACGATGGATACTTAGGTTGCAGGCTTTTCGATTCACTGTAGTCTACAGAAAAGGATCTTCTAATATAGCAGATTCACTGTCACGTTTGGCATCACACGTTTAAGATGAATCTTGGAATGTAGAGTCGGATATTTACATCAGACGTATGATGGCCGAGTCCTTATCCTTCTTGAGCAACGAACCCGTAAATGGCAACTACGATGAAGAAATCGAGGTAGCGATCAGATCTATTCAGGAAGCAGCTGCTATAGACATTTCTGAAGTGGTGGATGCTACTAAAACTGATCCTGAATTACAAGCTGTTAAGCAAGCCATCATGGATCAAAACTGGTCGTCAGATAATGTTAAACCATATTCTGCGTTCAAAAATGAAATTTCACACGCAAACGATCTAGTGATGCGAGGATCCAAATTAGTGATTCCAGTTGCGCTAAGAGAGAGAATGCTAATACTCGCACATGAAGGACACCCTGGGCAAACGTGTATGAAGCGACGTCTACGAGACCGTTGCTGGTGGCCGAACATGGACAGTGAAGCAGGGAAGATATGTGACTCGTGTGAAGGTTGTCGATTAGTGCAAATCCCGGATCCTCCCCAACCAATGCAACGACGTCCCTTACCGGAAAAACCATGGGTGGATATCGCCATTGACTTCCTGGGGCCATTACCAACCGGCGAGTACATCCTAGTAGTGGTTGACTATTTCAGCAGACATGTAGACTTGGAAATTATGAGAACAATTACGGCAGGAGAAACCATCAAGCGTCTAACGACGTTGTTCAATCTATGGGGCGTTCCGCGAACAATTACGTTAGACATCGCCAAACAATTCGTATCCAATGAATTCGAAGAGTTCTGAAAAATTAAGGGGGTTCATCTCAACCATACTTCTCCGTACTGGCCCCAGGCCAACGGAGAGGTAGAACGCCAGAACCGATCCCTCCTGAAGCGACTGAAAATAGCAGATGCGTTGTATGGTGATTGGAAAGCTGAGATGCAGCAGTACTTAAAAATGTACAATAACTCACCCCATTCAACAACAGGGAAGGCCCCGAATGAATTGTTGCAAAATCGCAGACTTCGCAGTAAATTTCCTGACTTTCAAGATCTGGAGACATCTGTAGGTTCCTCGGAATATACAGATAATGATGCAACCCATAAGCTTCAAGGCAAAGAACGAGAAGACGCCAGAAGAAGAGCGAAACCAAGTGACGTTTCAGTAGGTGACACAGTACTGATGCGTAATCTACATCCGACAGATAAGCTTTCCACAAACTTCTTACGTGAGAAGTTTATTGTGGAGCAGCGACAAGATTCGAAAGTGAAAGTCAAATCGACGGAAACGGGTAGAACTTATGATAGGAACGTATCCCACTTGAAAAAGGTTTCAGACCCTTCTGAGAAGAACGAACCATTGGAGCTGGTACCAAAAGAAGTCACCTGTGCTCAACGACGTTCAGAACGTGTTCGTAAGCCACCATCGCGATTCATCTAATAGGATGGAACTCTTGAGAACAGCAACTGAAGTGTGGATGGTTAAATAAATTGAAATAAATACCTCTATAATAATAACTATACAGACTATGACGAACATTCATTTATTTCAGAAAGAAATGGGGATGTGGTAGACGACTGCATTCTCAGTTATGGTTGTGTTAGTAAACACAACTCGCTCGGTCTGCCGGCCGAGCATTGCTGATCATTCTATTATTTACCAGCGTGCTAATCGGTCGTCAGCACAAACATCTTCCACCATATTATATGTGAGCACAAAATGTCCTTCCATGTCCAAATGTCCAAAATGACTCGTTCGAGAACTCGCGAGCTGATCGGACAAGTTTGAGAATCGATCCGATAACGGTGTTTTTTTTCACGCAGATTTATATTGTGCTTTTTTCATCAGCGCTTGCGAGTGAAGCGAGCTCAATAAAAAGTGGTGCACGATCGAGACGCTGAGGATCCAGTTCAGATCAACACACATTCATCACACGCTACACAGCAGCGGCAAGTAGAAGTTTATTTTTCTATTGTTCCATTTATCATTCCTTCAACCTCCTGTGTACGATTTACACCATTGTCCAACATTGTATTTACCAAATCGGCAAGCGTTGGCATTAGGGGTGTACAATTTTCTTACATTACCGTTGAACTTTTGTTGAAACTTTTTGTCATTTTTGAATTTATACAATAAAAAATTGAAATAAATATAATTTATATATACCTTGAATACAAATATAATTTATTTACTCATTTATTTTTTTCTATTTTTTTATTATTATTCTATACTGTTCACATCGAACAGGTGACTAATTTATTATTATGGCTGAGGGCGGGGAGGATCCCCCCTCCACGTCATTGAATGTTTCTGATGCTGACCCACCTCCTGAAGAGCAGGAGGATGAAGCAGACGTTGAGGAGGAAAATTCTGTGTATGAAGTAGAAAGTTCTGAAGATGAGGAAATTGATGAAAAACATGATTTTCGTCTAAAGAAATACCCGGAGGGATTCAAAGGTCCATTCATTGTATACTTTAGACGAAAATCAAAACCTCTTAATGTCATTCGCATCTCAAAAGAACTAACGCAGAAATTTTCCAAAGTTACTGAAATTACTCGGATGGGGCCAGACAAATTACGAGTTGTCGTCTCTTGCAGGACCCAAGCGAATGCAATAACGCGCTGTGATCTCTTTGCGATTGAGTATCGCGTATACGTACCCTGTTGCAACGTTGAAATAGACGGTGTAATAAACGAAAAGGGTTTGACTCGAAAAGAGATACTCGATGGTGTCGGTCGCTTCAAGAACTCCTCACTTAAAAGTGTGAAGATTCTTGAATGCGATCGACTGAAGTCTGTGTCACTTAAAAATGACAAACGAGTTCTCAATCGGACAAACTCTTTTCGTGTGACATTTGAGGGTTCCGCTCTTCCAAACTACGTTGCAATAGGTGCACTTCGTTTACCTGTTCGGTTGTTTGTACCCCGGGTAATGAAATGCAACAAATGCATGCAACTCGGTCACACGGCCGCCTATTGTTGCAATAAACAACGTTGCGCAGATTGTGGAGAGAGTCATGATGGGACTTCTTGCGCAAAAGAGCGCAAGTGTCTTCATTGCGACGAGGCTCCACATGATCTTTCTCAATGCCCGGTGTACATACAACGAGGGGAAAAACTCAAGCGTTCCTTAAAGGAACGTTCCAAGCGGACTTATGCAGAAATGCTTAAGAGTTCCGCTTCAATGACTCAGGACAATCCCTACTCCATTCTGCAGAACGACGAGCCTGTTGCTGACGCTCCCAATGCAGGAAGTTCCGGTACATCGCAGGGTGCCATTAGGAAAAGAAAAATTACTTCTTTTCCATCACTCCCCAGAAAGAAGACCGAATCTTCCCAAATTGGAATGAAACCTCGTATCGAACGTGCTGAGAATAGACCGAAGCAAGTACCTCCTGGTTTAAGCGGTTCTTCTACGCACCAGGGGTCCTCAGCACTTCCCGGAGCAGAGCCCAACACGTCTGTTCCTTTTTCGCGGTCGAGGCAACAGCCACAATCTGGCTTGCTTGCGCTTTCTGACCTGGTGGACAATATTTTAAATGCTTTAAATATAAATGACCCTCTTAAAAGTATAGTATTATGTTTGCTCCCGATTGTGAGAACATTTTTGAAAGAAAAATGTGGTTTTTTAGCAGCGTTCATTTCCCTCGATGCCTGATTCAGTGCAAGAGGTCAAGGATTTGACCACTGTAATACAGTGGAATTGCAGAAGCATCATCCCTAAACTAGATCAATTTAAATTTTTAATTCATAGTTCTAACTGTGATGTATTTTCCCTCTGTGAAACATGGCTTTCTTCAGCCGACGAACTGAATTTCCACGATTTCAACATTATTTGCCTCGATCGAAATGACTCGTTTGGTGGCGTACTATTGGGGATCAAAAAATGTCACTCCTTCTATAGAGTCACTCTCCCATCGATGACAGGCATTGAAGTTGTCGCTTGCCAGACACAAATCAATGGCAAAGACCTTTGCATTGCCTCGATATATATTCCTCCAAGAACTATGGTTGGCCGCCATCAGTTTTTTTAAATCATCGAGGCACTGCGGAACCGCGGCTAATCTTAGGTGACCTCAACTCCCATGGAACAGCATGTGGTTCACTCTACGATGACAACCGTGCCACGTTGATTTATGATCTGTGCGACAACTTCAAATTGACAGTTTTGAATACTGGGGAAGCAACTAGAATAGCCAACCCCCCTGCACGGGCAAGTATGCTAGACATATCACTTTGCTCTTCTTCGTTATCCCTGGATTGCACGTGGAAGGTAATCCAAGATCCCCACGGTAGTGACCACCTGCCAATAATTTTATCGATCTCCAATGAATCAGGTTCTCGTGAGTCAGTCGATATTGCGTATGACCTCACGAAAAATATTGACTGGAGAAAATTTGCAGAAATAATATCTGAAGCACTTGTTTCAATGCATGAACTTCCTCCACTCGAAGAGTATAACTTTATATCGAGTTTGATTTACGAAAGCGCACTTCAAGCTCAAAAGAAACGTGTTCCTGCTACCACTTTCCGACGTCGTCCTCCATCACTTTGGTGGGACAAGGAGTGTTCAAAGGTCTACCTTGAAAAATCATCCGCTTTCAAAAAATTCCGGAAAACTGGACTAGTGGAATGGTTTCGAAAGTACCAAGCTCTAGAAGCCAAACTAAAAGGTCTGATTAAAGCAAAAAAGCGTGGATATTGGCGAAAGTTCGTCAATGGTTTGTCAAGGGAGACCGCTATGAGCACTCTTTGGAATACGGCTAGGAGAATGCGTGGCTGGAACCATACAAATGAAAGTGAGGAATACTCTGACCGTTGGATTTTCAAATTTGCAAGAAAGGTTTGTCCCGATTCCGTTCCTGCACAAAGCGTCGTACGCGACATTCCGCTCCAATGCGACTATGAGAATTTTTCGATGGTAGAATTCTCAATTGCCCTCCTCTCATGTAACAATTCAGCTCCTGGGATGGACAAGATTAAATTCAACTTGTTGAAGAATCTTCCCGACTTGGCAAAACAGCGTTTGCTGAGCTTGTTCAACAAGTTTCTGGAGCTGAATATTGTCCCACATGACTGGAGGCAAGTGAGAGTGATAGCCATACGAAAACCCAACAAGCCGGCTTGCGATCACAACTCGTATAGGCCGATTGCAATGTTATCCTGTATTCGTAAATTGTTAGAGAAAATGATTCTACTTCGTTTGGACAAGTGGGTTGAAGCGAACAATTTGCTGTCAAATACGCAGTTTGGCTTCCGCCGAGGTAAAGGGACGAACGATTGTCTGGCGCTGCTATCTTCTGAAATCCAAATCGCATTTGCTCGCAAAGAACAAATAGCTTCCGTTTTCCTCGATATCAAAGGGGCATTTGATTCAGTTTTCATGGAAATTCTCTCAGAGAAACTTCATAATCGTGGACTTTCACCAATTCTGAATAATTTCCTGTACAATTTACTGTCAGAAAAGCACATGTTTTTCAATCATGGCAGCTTGAAATCTTCTCGATACAGTTTTATGGGCTTACCACAAGGCTCCTGCCTAAGCCCCCTCTTGTACAGTTTTTACGTCAATGATATAGATGATTGTCTAACTAGAGACTGCACGCTGAGACAACTTGCAGACGATGGAGTTATTTCCATCACGGGTACTAATCCCGTCGTTCTGCAAAAGTCGTTGCAAGATACCCTGAACAATCTGTTCACGTGGGCCCTCAAGCTGGGTATCGAATTCTCTACGGAGAAAACTGAAATGGTCGTTTTTTCTAGGAAGCACGAACCCGCCCAATTCCAGCTTCACCTATCCGGCAAAACGATCAAGCACTCGATGTTTTTCAAATACCTTGGAGTATATTTGACTCTAAATGTACCTGGGGAATACACATTGCGTATTTGAAACAGAAATGCCAGCAAAGAATCAATTTTCTCCAAACAATAACCGGAACATGGTGGGGTGCCCATCCAGGAGACCTCATTCAGTTATACAAAACAACGATATTATCAGTGTTAGAATATGGCAGTTTTTGCTTCCGATCAGCTGCCAGGATTCATATTCTCAAGCTGGAGAGGATACAATATCGTTGCCTGCGTATAGCCATGGGGTGTTTGCATTCGGCACATACGATGAGTCTCTAAGTTTTGGCAGGAGTACCCCCGCTCACTCTTCGGTTCACAGAATTATCCTACAGATTTCTCATCCGTTGCAAGATCATGAATCCATTGGTGATTGATAACTTCGAAAATCTACTCCAACTGATTCCTCAGTCAAGTTTTATGTCTTTATACCATGAGTACCTTACCCACGACGTGCACCCTTCACCAGGCATCTCCAACCAAGTTTGCTTCCCATACTTTTGCAATTCCTCTGTCATTTTTGATCTGTCCATGCGACAAAAAATCCATGGAATCCCAGATCATCTACGCTCCGATTATATTCCGCCGATATTTTCGGCAGAATATGGGAAAGTTAGATCTGATAAAATGTTCTTTACTGACGGTTCATTCATAAACGGGTCCACTGGCTTCGGCATCTTCAATGAAAATTCCAGTGCCTCTTTCAAACTCAAAGATCCTTGTTCCGTGTATGTCGCTGAACTGGGTGCGATATACTACGCACTGGGGATCATTGAAACATTGCCCATCGACCACTATTTTATTTTTTCAGACAGTCTCAGCTCAATAGAGGCAATCCGCTCAATGAAAGTTGATAAACGCTCATCTTATTTCCTAACAAGAATAAGACAACTATTGAGTGTTTTGGTCGAAAAATTATTCAAGATTACCTTAGCATGGGTTCCCTCTCATTGCTCGATTCCGGGGAATGAGAAAGCGGACTCGCTAGCTAAGGTGGGCGCTTTAGAAGGCACACTTTTTGAAAGGCAAATTGCTTATAATGAATTTTTCTACATTCCTCGTCAGTATACGCTCGTAAGTTGGCAGCGCATGTGGAGTGGAGATGAGTTCGGTCGTTGGTTACACACGATTATCCCTAAGGTCTCGACGAGTGCATGGTTCAAGGAATTGAATGTAGGTCGTGATTTCATTCGCGTGATATCTCGGCTTATGTCCAATCACTACAACCTAAACGCGCATCTCTATCGCATTGGGCTCGCAGCAAACAATCTTTGTGATTGTGGCGATGGCTACCACGACATCGAGCATGTTGTCTGGTCGTGTATCCGGTTCCATGCTGCTCGCTCTCAGCTCTCTAGAGCACTGAGAGCACAAGGCAGACAATCGGAGATCCCCGTCCGGGATATCTTAGGTAGCCGTGATCCTGATCTTCTGCTTCATCTATACCTGTTCCTCAGGAACGCCGATGTCAACGTTTAATGATGTTTCCTTCGTTGTGTCCCCGTTTTATATCCCTCCTATCCGATCGATAAACTTTTACTTAGTCGCGGCAATACATACACACACTCTTTACAGATACACGGGCCAAAGGTTGTGCAGTCCACTGATGATTCAACAAGAGCCAAAGGTTGTACCGCTCATGACAACTCTACATGAACTGATGATTGTGCCGGTTAGTGACCATTCTATCCTGGATTCCTCGAGTCGAGAAAGACGCACCACGCTAGATATGAGGTACAGACTAGGGGGGCGTTGCTGATCAAGGGTCAGCTGCATCCCAATAGGAAGTATCCCGAGTCGGGCACACGTACAGAGCATTGGAGACAGCAACATCCGAATTACGAAAACACTTGTAATACTAACCTCGAGCCAACCGCGAGTAATCGGTTACATATTACTAACATAGATAATAAGAAAAATTGTTAAAGTATTGAACTCCCAGCCCCGTGAGGCTAACGCCATATGAGCCTTGATAAAAATATATATTTTGGAAAAAAAAAAAAAATGTCCTTTCAATCCAAAATTTTCTTTGAATGTTTCTTGAATAGTTTGAAGCAAACTCTCAGGGGCCATTATTGCTGTTTGTTTTCCGTTATGAAATTTTTTTAAGTAATGAGTGATTGTATCTTTATCGAAATTAGGTTTGCAAATTATCATCCGATTGAATTTTTGGAAAAGCGTTTCTTGAATATTTGTGTCAACATTAGAGATTTTGAAGATAAGTTGATTTCTGGAAAATTGATTGAAAAATGAATGAAATAATCGTCAGATTCTTCCGCTGAATGGACTGTCTGGGAATCCGTGGAAAGTGATGCAACTGGATCATCTTGGGCTTCCGACATGGGAGGATTATTGGCTAAAGATTCTGTCACTTCTTCATCTGTGCCTGAAAAATGAGAAATACTGTTATTATTGATTTCATTACATTTTATTTCCAAAGGTCTTCTGCTGAGGGCATCAGCAACTACGTTTGCTTTCCCTTCTTTGTATTTTACCTCATAATCGTAATTTTCAAGATCCAAACGCCAACGAAGAATTTTAGAATTTTTTTCCGAAGATTTTATGAATGTTAATGGTTTGTGATCTGTTACCAGTGTAAATTTGGAGCCATACAAATAAGGTTTGAATTTATTTACTGCCCATATTATTGCTAAGGCTTCTTTCTCATTGGTAGCATAGCTGCTTTCGGCTTCGTTAAGAGTTCTTGATGCGAAGGCTATTGGTCTTTCGAGACTATTTTGAATTTGTGAAAGTACTGCCCCTAATGCATAGTTTGATGCATCCGTTGTTAAAATGTAAGGTTGATCGAGTTGTGGATAAGCTAATATTTGATCTGTTGTTATCCTTTCTTTTAATGTATCGAATGCTTTTTGATAAGATGGGTCCTGGGTATCGAGGCTTATATCCTTTTTCAAATATTTTGTCATAGGTCTTGCAATGCGGGAAAAGTCTTTTATGAATCTCCTGTAATATCCTATTAGACCAAGAAATTGTTTTATTTCAGTTTGAGTCTTTGGTAGAGGCCATGTAAGTATTTTTTCAATTTTATCCGGATTTGGTTTAACACCATCACCAGAGACAATGTGCCCTAAAAATTCTGTTTCTCTTTTTAAAAATTCGCATTTGTCTAACTGGATTTTCAAGTTAAAATCGGTTAAACGTTTCAAAACACGATGCAGATTTTCCATGTGATTGTCCAGGTTGTATCCGACGACAATTATATCGTCAAGGTACACAAGACAAATTTTCCCAATAAATTCTCCAAGAATATTATTCATAGCACGTTGGAAGGTTGCGGGGGCATTTTTTTAATCCGAACGGCATCCTTGTAAATTCAAAGTGTCCTTGGTCTGTCGAAAAAGCGGTTTTTGCTACATGTTTGGGATCCATTTCAATTTGATGGAACCCTGATTTAAGGTCAAGTGTTGAAAAATAAACTGATTTTCCAAGATTGTCTAGAATATCTTCAATCTGTGGCATGGGGAATTTATCGTCAATAGTTTTTTCATTAATCTTTCTATAGTCTATGACGACACGTATTTTCTTTTTACCTGACGCGTCAGCTTTCTTTGGTACAACCCTTATTGGAGAGGAATATGGACTATTTGATGGTTTAATTATGCCGTTGTCTAATAGTTCTTTGACCTGTTCGTGTACATCTTTCCTAAAATGGTGTGGATATCTATAACTTTTAGTGTATACTGGAGTGTCATTAGTGGTGTGAATCTCATGTTTTGTGACCGTTGTACATGAAAGTTTTTCCCCTGTTTTTAATAGTACACCTTGGTTTTTGTAAATAACATCAATTAATTTTGATTTTTCTGATGGTAGAAGGTGGTTAGTTCTAATCAAATCATTTATTTCTGTTTTTGAAATTTTGTTATTATTTTCGATAGGGATTGGCGTTAGGGTTTCAAAATTATTAATGGTTATTATAATTCTTGGTAGTTTAGGTACTTCTTTTTTTGTTGTGAGAATATTTATAATTGATTTTCCGTTTATAGACCTATAAAGTCCTGGTTGAATGAAAATTTCCTCTCTCAACTTTTGGTATGTTGGTACCAGCCAATCTCCATCATTTGTGGTTGATATTGTGGTAATGTGATTATATTGTGTACTTTTTAAAGGGTAGTGTTTTGATAATTTAAATTTTTTGTCAAGTAATGATAAGGTTTGGTTATTGTAATTTATCTTTGCTTCGAATTTTGCTAGTGTTTCTGATCCTAGTAAGCCGTTAAAGTCTTCGTGGAATTTTAATTCGAAAAAACTAAGTGGAGGAAATAAACCATTGAAAATGTCTAATTTGCCTTTCTTTATCACTTTGTTGGTACCAAACACATTTTTCACTGCTACATTTTTGATTTTCGATGTTTTTGTTAAAATTCCGGGAGAAATAATATTTTTATTTGCGCCTGTGTCAATGAGGAGTTTTATTATTCGTCCGAAAAGGTTAATTTTCAAATAAGGCAAAAAAATTAGGTTTGATTTTGATTCAGCGTTTCTTCGTGAAAATTTACTGAAACATCTTCTACTGTTTCGTCCTCACTCTCGCTTTCAGATTGAATTTCATGGTTATTAATCGGTCTGTTTAATGTTAGCTTTGATTTTACAGAGTTGGTATCCATTGGCTCAATTATATGGTTCGATGATCTTTAGTTTTGATTGGGTTTGTTAGTTGCTTCCGTAGATTTAGGCTTCATGTGATTTTGATTTTTATTTGGAAATTGATACTCATTATTTTTAAATTTCCTGTGAGGTTCGTTTTGATGAAGAGAATTCTGAGAGCTATTTTCTCTGTTGCCTGGAATTTACACAGGAATGCGTAAGCACCTTCGTGATCGCTTGGACCCGATGCTTGTGCATATCCTTGATAGGGCGCTCTTAGTCCTGCAATAAAAGCGGCTAAAGCGTCTTGATCAATAAATTTCGAAATTGCTTCCCAATGTTCATTAAATGTAGCATCCTGTTTTGAAATTGTTTTGATGTTCTGTACAATTTCTTTGGTTTTAGCATAATATTTTTTTATACTCATTTCCGGAGTTTGTTTATGTGACCATAACTGGGCTTTATAAGTTGATAGTTCTTGACGGTCGCCAAGAGCTTCAGTCAAAATGGTCTTAACTTAATCAAATGTTGAAGGATTTCCTGCAAGGCAAAGTATATCTTTTGCGCGCCTTTCAATTTTATTAAAGACTGCTTGAACATAAATCTGATAGACACCGTTCGAAACAAGTGGTCTAAATATTTGTAAAGTGGTCTCAGCTGTATTAAGCCAAGCATTTAGTTGTTTTCTGTTTCCGTCGAAATTTGGAATTCCTTTAATTGGATCTGGAATTCTTGATAAAGTTTGAATATCACCAACGATATTATTCACATTATGTTCTACATCTGGTTGGTTATGAAATTGCATTTTATTAAAATTAGCTTCTTGCTCTGTTTGTCGTCTGCTTATATCAGCAAGTTGCTGTGCAATTTGCTGCATTTGCGCAGTTAGTGCTTCCATTTCGTTTTGATTTGGATCGTTTTCCACAGAAACTTTTTGTTGAAGTGCTTTGGTTAATTCGTCTATCTTACTTCGTTCAATGGGAATGTGTGAATATTTACCAGAATCGAGAGACGATAATGAGTTTTCCGACGAGCTTGAATCTTTGTTCCAAAAGCTGCGTCTAGTTTGCCTCCAAAATTTATCCTTCGGCATATGAGCACATCAGGATAACTGGAGATATAAGAATTATTGTTTTGTTGACCTCACGTTCTCTTAGAACTCGTAAAAGTCAAGAAGTTATAAACTCTCTTAGAACTTTTATAACTTAGACAAAGTGAACCCTCTCTTAGAACTGCTTCTACTTTGCTGACAAGGAAACTTCTCTTAGAACGGTTTCACTTGCACTTGAGCGATTCAATTATCCAACGCGCTCTCTTAGAACACACGAAAAGAAAAATTGAATTACTCACCCTTGCTTCGTCGTGGTGTGCTAGCGGTCCCCTCAGGCTAGTGTCGCGCGGTGTGATCACAACTCCGATTAACTTTCCAAGTTGCATCGGATGGTTTCGTCAATTCCTTGAAACTGCTACTTCCGGTCTCACTTTGGTCGTAATTTATTATTTCACGCCTTTACACTGTTTATCACGCACTTAGTCCTCAGGCCGCACCGGCTGCGCCAATTAAAGGATCATTCACTAATAGTTCTTAAAAAAACACTTTATTCTGTCCAACTTAACTCTAACGAATACAAAAACCCGACTTTTCCTTACAAGATTAGAACACAACTCAACTCCAGAATGGTGTCCGGGGCCTATTTAATATGTAGAACTGCTTACTCGGCTGATTTCGTCCGCGTGGCGTGATCATGAACGTTCACGTTCAACGGTTGTTTATGCCGATTGTAAATATGCTGATCGCGCTCGTTGCTGGCTGGATACGATGATATGTGTTTATGTTACAGGCTGGATTCCGGTGCGATAATCATACTATACGATGTTTATACTATAACTATATATAGTGTAGTGTGGATTGTTGTGCTGCTGGGCTGGTATATATATATATATATATATATATATATATATATATATATATATATATATATATATATATATATATATATATAGTTATGTACGGAAACCAGCCCAGCAGCACAACAATCCACACTACACATCAAGGTCAGATAATCATCGAGCCACGCAGTCATCATGTAAACATTTCCAACGAACCGTACGATGCCAAAACAAATTCCAGCGCTATCGCCATAGAAGACATCGTCAGCAGAATCCGGAGAACCAGATGCAACACGACACAACATGAACGGGAACCAACCAAGATTGAATTATGCTGACTTAGAATGATTTTCATTGAATTTTTCTAAGATTAGAACTGATTCTAGGCATGCCGATTCGAAAGAGGTTATTGCAATTTAAAATCGTTGTAGGTAGCGACACCACGAATAACATTAAATAAATCCTTCGTTTGGCATTTGATGTGACGGAGCTGTTGCAAACATTGACTGCATGTGTGAATTGGTGGAGACGTTGACGGAACGTAGACGTTCTTTTCCGTAACGTTCTATGTGAATCGTCCATTAATCACTTTATTTCTTCTGGATCCGAAACGACACGGCATACAAAACAAGACTGTCTGTTAACGAACATAAACAACTAATTTTAATGCAAGTACCGTACGTTGTAATTGTACAAAAACCGCGTGATCCATAGCAAGGTGAATTTTGCAGTGCAAGTTGCATTGTTGAAAATGGAGAACTTCACTGTTACTAATTACTGGAATTACGAAGGCGATAAACGGTGCTTTGCACAGCTAAAAAGCTTTGGGTTTCACGTGAGAAAAAATAGAATCGGTATGGTTGGAAACTTGTGGCATCGATCATATGAACATATGTTCGGAACATTTCCAGGAACAAGATTACCCAGCAAACACTAAATCATTAGAATAGTCATAATTATACACTATATATACGCGAAACTGAAGCCGATATACGTATATGTCATATTTTATACGCATATAAAGTGTATAGCAATATACGATGCTTTTTGCACTGATATGCGATTTGACCCAACAATGCTATAAGAGGGGATTAGAATGAAAGGGGTGTAAGTGATTTGATCGATTTCTCTACATCGATTCTCTCTTTCGGTCATAACATAGCTGCAAATATATTCCCAGCTATATTTAACAATTTGGAAGATAGGTCAGAACCCCATCTATCGGATTCAATAGAAAACTTAAATTGGAACGTATTCAATAATACTTTGTACATCGCGATGCACGTGAGATTGTATGATTTATACACCATAGGTGGTGTAAAAAAAACAAACTTTTATTTACCGAACTTTGGATTATAAAGTCAACATAGATACTAACTCTAGTTCTCTGTCGCTAAGCCTTTTATAACTATCAATTTCTAAGTCAGCATAATTCAATCTTGGTTGGTTCCCGTTCATGATGTGTCGTGTTGCATCTGGTTCTCCGGATTCTGCAGACGATGTCTTCTATGGCGATAGCACTGGAATTTGTTTTGGCATCATACAGTTCGTTGGAAATGTTTACATGATGACTGCGTGGCACGATGATTATCTGACCTTGATGTGTAGTGTGGATTGTTGTGCTGCTGGGCTGGTTTCCGTACATAACTTCCCCCGTCTTAGATTGAACCGTCCCGGTTCAACATGTTATGACAAGGTTTCGGCTCCCGTTAACATGTTTGGGTTGATGGTTATTACCGAACGAATTCATCTCGTTTCTTTGACTATGAACCAAATTATTATTGATACAATTACTGACAACATTATAATTGTTCCAAATGTGATAGTCCGACTTTTCTGCGTCATTTTTTCAATATGTTCCAATCTGTGGCGGTTTATATATATATATATATATATATATATATATATATATATATATATTTATATATATATATATATATATATATATATATATATATATATACACTGGAGTCGCTTTTTACGCGGGGGATACGTGCCGCGTAAACGAAAACCGCGTAAAAAAAAACCGCGTAAATTCCAAAATCCGCGTAAAAAAAAACCGCGTAAATTCCAAAATCCGCGTAAAAATAAACCACCCTAAATTTTAAAATACACGTAAAAAACTAATAGTCAGTGAATTATTGATATAAAATGCAACCCATATTCAAACAAATTGCATATTGTGTGCATATATTGCGTGACACAAGGCTTCACGAAGGTAGCTCCTTGGCCGATTGCATGTAAATACCTGTTTAACCGTTTGAGTGCGGAGAAGCGCGATAGCGCTCCTCTTGTTTCTGCGGGGAGCACCTTTAAACATAGGATTTTGTCTTTCTGGAACATGTTGGGGGTACAGATTGAAAATGTCCAGATTCTACCGCTTATTGCTCATCCATTTTTCGATGGATTTAACACGTTAAGCCCCGATTTTTTCGTGCTCTGCTTCCCATTCAGCGCGCATCAAGAGCGTTTGAACAATATAAGTGTCGGTCCCAGCTCCCGAAGATACTTATTGTATAAATAAAAAACAGTCAGAGATTCAACTAGAAAGTAGTTACAAGTAGGTTTTTACGCATTTTATGCCTGTTTTATCTTTGAATTATCTGTAAATCGCTACAAGTTGTTGTTCCGTCCAACGTGCAACAACCGAGTGGTAAGTAAAGAGCTGTTTGGTTAGGTGGCATGACCAAAATACGTAGAAGCATATTTTAACCCTGCCTCAAATTACTATTTTAACAACAAATTTCAAATGTAAGAGTATACAAACTGTTTCTACAGTATCTTATATATGTATTGGCTACATTGAATTGTTCTAAAAGCATACCTATCTGTTATATGGTCGGTGTTAAGTCAGACCGGGCCATGTGACATTTTTATGATTTCGAGAAAACGAACATAAAGTTTAATGCTCTGCAATTTACAAAGCATTTAATTTTTTCGTTCAATATTGTTCTCAGAAGTTTGAGCTACTCTCTGCCAATACTGTGATGTATGATAGTTGTAAAAAAACATCAAGTATCATGCCAAAAAAGGCTGTTATTTGGCTGCCTATACGTACAAAGTCCGCTCTGACTGAACTAAATGATGTATTTTTTGAGAGTTGGTTCACTATGACTGAACAATTCCGAACAGTATTCGTCAATATATCGTCAAATTTGAACTCATTGTCATCGTTACAGCCTAAATCGCACTCTGAAATAGTATATTTTGCGATCATTCACACTGCATTTTTCACTGATCCGTTCAGTCGGAGTGAACCAATTTTATTTTTATGCAGTCGGGCACAGCGTGTGTTGGTGATGGCTAGCTCATAGTTGCGCTGTGGGAGGGGTACTCGTGGTTTGTGGGGTCGTGTGCAAATTATGTGTGCTGCTAGATGCTGTCGCTTCAGTTCGTTCGGTGTGGAACTGAACACATATAAAAGGACGAAATCGCATTAAGAAGTTATTCGTGATTTAACCTTGCAGTGAAAGTTAAAGTGAAAGTGCAGTTCCTGAACCGTGGTGGTTGTAGAGTCTAGCCAGTTTGTGTTCGGTCGAGTTCGGCCAGTTCCCAGCGAGTTACCCAACCTTGGGGGTAATCGTGTGCAGTTCCGCTTTTCGACAGTTAGCTGAAGACGTCAGCAGTATTCAAAATTTTTGATTAAAGGCATACTCTAAAATGGCTTCGCAAAAAACCGCCTTCAAAAAAAACAGATCAAGAGTGTCTCTTTCTTTGGAAATGAAGCTCAATATTTTGGATGCCCTTCAAGATGGGAAATCTGTTGCAAACGTCGGCAGGAATTTAAAAATCAACGAATCGACTGTGCGTACAATTAAAAAGAATCAAGATAGCATCAGACAGACAGCAGCTCAGGGCACTATCTATGCAACAAAATCCTCATCATATACACGAGATCCATTGATGGTCAAGATGGAAAAGGCACTTCATATGTGGATCGAAGATCACGCGCAGAAGAAAATACCCTTGGATCAGGAATTAATAAGGGAGAAAGCTTTGAGCCTTTACCTTTGGTTAGAGAAGAATGAGCCGTCTTCAAGTAAAAAGAAAGACTTTACCGCGAGTAAGGGATGGTTTTATAACTTTATACGTAGTAATTCCATTCGCAACGTTAAAATCAAGGGTGAATCCGCATCGGCCGATGTTTCGGCTGCAAATAGTTTTCCTCCAAAGCTCGCTAAGATCATAAAAGAAGGTGCGCATCATGGTGACCAAGTGTTCAATGGAGATGAAACGGGTCTTTTTTGGAAAAGAATGCCGTCTCGTACCTACATTACGCAGCAGGAGCAATATGCCAGTGGTTTCAAAGCGGCCAAAGACAGGGTTACCCTGTTATTTTGCAGTAATGCTTCAGGCGACCTTATGTTGAAACCGCTATTGATCAATCGTGCTATGACGCCCCGCTCGTTGAAGGGGGCTGATTTCAACAAACTGCCAGTGCACTGGAAAGCTAACACTAAAGCGTGGGTCACAAAAGCCGTTTTTGAGGAATGGTTTTACGATATGTTTATTCCGGAAGTGAAAACATACTTGGAAGGAAAAGGTTTGGAGTTCCACGTGCTTTTGATTTTGGATAACGCTCCAGGACACCTAGTTATCAAGCACCCAAACGTTCAAGTTGTGTTTCTTCCACCGAATACAACTTCTTTGTTACAGCCTCAAGATCAAGGAATAATTGCTGCTTTCAAGAAGTTGTACATTAAACAATGTCTTCGGTACATCCTCGAAAAGCTTGAAAGCGATGAAACGATGACGGTAATTCAAGCGTGGAAAGAATTTAAGATAAGAGACGCTCTGACGTTCATAGGAAAGGCTCTGTCTTCTATGAAATCTAAAACATTGAATTCGTGCTGGAAGCCACTATGGCCAGAATGCGTGAAAGCTGGTTCAACAGACCCTTCAAATGTGGAAGAATCAGAAATTCTCATTCTGGCACATGCAATTGGAGGGAAAGGATTCAAAGATATGGATAGTAGAGACGTTGAAGAGCTTCTTGAAGACACCGAAATTGAAGATGATGAACTGATGCAGAGTTTAGTCACATCGGAGCCTTTAGAGGACGATGAAGACCGGGATATCAAGCCATGTGATATCGAAGACGGGAATAAATTAGCGGATACCCTCGTAAAACATTTTATGGAAAAGGATCCTTGTGTTGAGAGAGCCGTTTCATTTCGGAATGATTTGAAACTGTGTATGCTTCGCTACAATAGATTGAACGAAAAAACACAGCCAACAGTTATCGATGAAGGTAGTGACATTGATGTTTAAAGTGAAAAGTATTTTAATAATATCTTTACAGATGACGAGGATTTCAGCTTACCATTGGAACGCAGACGATCTCGTCCGATTTCTTCGGATGAGGAAGATATCGCCACATCATCTAACCGCAAACATCCACGTGTTGCTAATGATAGTGATTAGATCAATAAAAGAAATTCTTTTTTCCACTTGACTACAATAAAATTGATTTATGAATACATTGGTAAAAATATCATGGTAAAAAACTAAAAATATGTTTAATTAAATTTGTCTAAATTCCGAAAACATTTGTTTGTATTGTAATTTTTTCAAATTGCAAAAATGCAATTTGAAAAAATTACTTTCGAACTACTGGACCGATTCACATGATCGATATATCAAATTAAAGCCAATTAGCTAGTCTTTCTTGAAAAAATGTTATACTAGCAAAACAGTTGGATTTTGTTTTCGTAATTATTGATTGTATTTGTTTGCTTATAGTTTACATGATCCAAGGACGGTATATTTTTTTATGTTTCTTGAAAGTTCTGGTTTTTCCACACAAGATAATCGAAAATCAGAAATGTGATTTTTATCGTTTTCGAGTTATGAGTTTGCCGATGGTCCGAAAAATCAGATTTTTCTCTTTTTCTATAAATAACTTTTTTCTAGAAAGAAGAAGCTTTCAAGAAAAAAATATTTAAAATATAGTGCCCTTGGTCACGCAACCATATAAACTATAAAAAACAAGTACAATCAATAGTTACGAAAACTTGGCAAAATTGGTTGTACTGTTCGAAAAATGAGAAAAAATGTTACTCTATGTTTCTATATTTTGTATTTTATATGAAACATCTAAATTGGTAAATTTTATCAACAATTAGAGCGACAAAAACTCTAAAGTTTTTAATTTGTTATTAATTTTATCAAAAAAAAAAATGCATAATAAACTTGATTGTTTCTTGAAATTTAATTGAAGCTTTCTGAACGCTCTATAATTTGTTCTTCGACATCTAGCTCCTATATTTTCTTATTCCGCAGCAATATCATTTTAAACAATTCCTGGTGAGTCTTCAATTAGAATTTCCTAATTACCACGGTTTTTACTCCATTGTACTTATAATATCCAATAAACTTTCACCTTAACTTTGAAATATTACTTTTTTTCTTTCTTGAAAAAAGGCTATTTGAGATATAAGACTTTTTTTTCAAACTGAGTGTATTATAGTCCAAAATTGTATATAATCGAACCATAGATAATCGTGTCAGTATATAATCGACTCTGTATATAATAGAGTGAATATATTACTTCAGAAATCCGGTTTCATTATTGTGGTTTTAGTTGAAAACCTGACCAAGAAAATTCATTTTGCTTTCGTTGGATTGCGCCTGCGAACTATGTGCTACAAGAACGGAGCTTACAAACATCTTTACATCAGTTGCTCCACAATTGGACTGTACTTGCATCCTAATTTGTGGACTATTGCTGTATTTGCCTGAAAATAGAGTATCCAAACTACAGTTCGGAATATGAATCATGCGTCGAAACTTGATTCAAATTCCGATCACTACTTTAATACTAATTTTAAAGAAGATGTCTGCATAAAAGATTTCTAGTAGATCCATACCTTTTATAGCACTTAACATGAAAACAGCATACAAAATAGTTATACAACTACAAAAACTGAAAAACTGCGGAATTTGCTAACGCAAACAATGTGTTATTGGTTTCGACACATTTTTTGCAAATGCTTAGTCTTATGAATTATAAGCTGTATCGATACCTGTAAATGTTATTTGAATGTAGCCAATACCTCAAACAATGTCAAGGCTTTCATTATTCTATTATTTATAACATTAAAGTTTAGTAAATTTACATTTGAAAATTAAGTGTTCGGAATTTGAGACAAAACAGTACTTTGAGCTCCATCAACCAAATGTGTCTATCTTTTGAGTCGTAGTAAATGATATCTGCTTCTATGAAATGCTATAATATGCATGAACAAATTCAGTTCAGAAAAAAGCAAAAAGCGTTTGAACTTTTTCACCGTGGAGAAATATTAGGTTGTCTTATGTCCGATTGGGGCAGTCTTTCTTTGGAAAAAGTAAATAGCCTTTGTGAATCACGAATATACATATTTTTACTGGTAGATGAAGAACAATCGCTAAGATCGGACGCAAATAGATAGCATCCTTTTCTCCAGAATAGTAAAAAAAAACTTGAACCCTCGAAACTGTATTTATTTCTATACAAACATTTGAAACAAACCATCTCGATTACTACGGCAAAAAACTTCACCACATATGGTTAAGGGTGCTTCAAGTAACTCAATTTTCAAATTAGGCTTTTCAAAAGGAATTACATTGCTTAAAAGTGGTATCTCTCATTCGTTCAATAGATTATTTTCAAAATTACACAAATGAATTTCGAATACTTATTCAACCATTGATCAAAATATCCGACAAATCTTTTGACATATTGTAAAGTGACAGTCAAAAAATATACGATGTTACATACTTCTGTCCGGTACTGTGAGTAAATTTAACACTTAACGCCCACGTTTAATCTGGGAAAGCAAATAGCGCAAAAAAAGAAAATGTAGAACTGGTTTTTCCTAAATGAACAAATAAATTCCTATTTAACAATCATAACATTTTCCCCTCCAACAAATATGTCACCAGAGGAGAATTTTCGATCATTGCTTTCTACGGAAATCAAGTAAGGACGCAATACATTTTAGATGTAAGGATAGTTTTCAAGAATTGAGTGTGAAGTGTGAGTGTGAATGAGAATGTATGAATGTATGAATGTGAACATTGTTAAAATGTCCTTACATCCCATCCTTTTCCTAATGAAAATGTGTCACCCTTCTAAACTCGAGTCGACCGCGAGTAATCGGTTTCCTATTTTATTAACCATAGAATTAAGGAAACATGTTAATATATTCTAGTTAAAATATAGTGATGAATTTGGCTCCTTTAAACTTATGCAACTGAGCCTGTAAAAATAAACGATTTAATTAAAAAAACAGTAAGGACGTTGGTCCAAATGACGAACTAGCCAAAGGCTGAGTGTCATAAATAAAAATAAAAAACGGGGACATATCTTTCACATTTTTTAGATTGGTGTTTGACATCTCTTGAAATTTTTTTTGAATTCATATCGCTTGGAGTCTTTTGAGTAAAATTTACAAAAGTATGAAATATCTTTTGTAAATTTTACTCAAAAAATTAAATTAAATTTGTGTTGAAACATATAAAATTTCGCTGAAATACATCCGAAACAAAAAAAGGGGATCAAGCTCACATTACTTACACTATTGTTGTTTATTCTTTTTCCATTCGGTTACCAAAATCGTTTCAACGCTAGCTGAAATCGAACCCAGAATCAGGTACCAATTTCGCCAAGATTGCGACAACGTTATCACGAGAATACTAAATCTTATCCCTCAGATATACCGTGTTAACCTCGAGCAAACCACAGTTATTTAACTCAATTCCCAGGAGACAAACATAGAAAAAATGAATTTGGCTCCAAATATTGAAGCAAACGTACTTAAGTCTTACAAATGAACAAATTGAGAAGAAAATACAACATACCGCGTATAAATCGATACTTTTGGGAAAACCGCGTAAATTCCGAAATCCGCGTAAAAAAAAACCGCGTAAATTCCGAAATCCGCGTAAAAAAAAACCGCGTAAATTCCGAAATCCACGTAAAAAAAACCGCGTAAATTCCGAAATCCGCGTAAAAAAAAACCGCGTAAATTCCAAAATCCGCGTAAAAAAAAACCGCGTAAATCCCTAAAACCGCGTAAAAAAAGCCGCGTAAAAAAAAACCGCGCAAAAAAAAACCGCGTAAAAAGCGACTTTAGTGTATATATATATATATATATATATATATATATATATATATATATATATATATATATATATATAGTTATGTACGGAAACCAGCCCAGCAGCACAACAATCCACACTACACATCAAGGTCAGATAATCATTGAGCCACGCAGTCATCATGTAAACATTTCCAACGAACCGTACGATGCCAAAACAAATTCCAGCGCTATCGCCATAGAAGATATAGTCAGCAGAATCCGGAGAACCAGATGCAACACGACACATCATGAACGGGAACCAACCAAGATTGAATTATGCTGACTTAGAAATTGATAGTTATAAAAGGCTTAGCGACAGGGAACTAGAGTTAGTATCTAAGTTGACTTTATAATTCAAAGTTCGGTAAATAAAAGTTTGTTTTTTTTTACACCACCTATGGTGTATAAATCATAACTGGCGCAGTCGTACGGGCCACTTCCTAAATCGCGTTGAAGTGAATTTGCGCTAAGTGCTAAATTAAATCGGAACTTAGAATCGAAACGTGGAAACAATTTCGCTTTCGCTAGTGCAGTGTTTGTGTCCGATACGTGACAAATTGAAAGACGCGGCGCTACATCGCAAAAACGTTTTCAGTGCGTGGAAATTCGGAACTGTTTTAATGAACATTTAGTGTGCTGTGGAATAGAGTCCACTACGTGATTTTCTATTCGCGGTGTGAAGCTACTCGGTGAAAAACCATCTCCCAACACGTGGAGGATTTGCGGTGCTTCAATAAGACATTTCAAAGTGATTTAGTGAATTTCAATTCGAAGGAGTGGTTCCAGAACCTATCGCAGGTGAGTCGTTTTTCTTTTTAAAACCTAGTGCTATATGCCAAAATTCAATCCATTGCCAAAAGTAAAGGCATTAAAATTTAATATGGAGCCAGCAAATCTTCAAAGCATTTATGCAACAGTACAAAATCTGGAACAGAGACTAAGCGCTCTCCAGCAAGAAAATAATACACTGCAGCGACAGCAACAAATTTTACAACAGCAGCAGCAGGCCCCCGCTGTGGAGGACCGGCGCTCTGATTTCTATAGGATTCCCAATCCAATTAGAACGATCCCATCGTTTGATGGAAACAAAAAGCAGTTAGCGTCTTGGTTGACAACTGCAAGAAAAACTCTAAATTTATTTAGATCACACGTAACAGCAGAATTATTTTCTGTCTATGAACAAGCGGTGATCAATAAAATAGATGGAAGAGCCCGAGACACAATATGTGTAAATGGTAACCCATCAACATTCGAAGAAGTAGCAGAAATTTTACAAAATGTATACGGTGATCGCAATAATATTGCCACCTATCAAACGCAACTTTGGTCTCTAAAAATGACTGACTCTCTTCACATATACTATAAACGTACAAGAGAAATCATGGTTAACATGAAATCTCTAGCGAAGCAAAATGAAATCTACTCCAACCACTGGGAGGCAATCAATCATTTTCTAGAACAGGAATGCCTAGCTGCATTTATAAACGGACTTAGCAAACCTTACTTCGGTTATGCGCAAACAGCCCAACCTAGTGATTTAGAAGCAGCATACGCTTTCTTGACTCGATTCCAAAATGCCGAGAAAACTAAAACTCAAACAAATTCGGCTTTCGAGCAACATCCTCAATCTAATAAAAAGCATTTTGAAAAATGTTTACCTCCAACCGATGGCGGATTGGTGAATTAGCAATGGGGTATCAGTTGCTCTCAGCTGAGTGGAGCGAAAAGTTGAATGAACGTTCGATGATACCATCTAATATAGTAACGCTTGCGCAAGAAATAATAAAAAAAAAACAGAAAGTGGGTTATATCTATGGTATAACCGCAATGGTGACGTAGGACTATCGTTGATTAAGTGATCCTTTGTTTGAAGTTGAATCTGAATCCATTCTGAATGAATGGATAAATGAATTTTTTTGGGTACTTCGAAAACGAGAGCGTTACGTTAGAGGTACAAGGTTTTATGAATCCAATATTGGATACGAAAATATCCTACTAATGCGGAAGAATAATCTTCAGAAGCTATCCTGTTAATTGCGATTGATTGAAAAATCACAAAACCAAATGTATTTGGTCACAGTGTTACATGGATAGAAAACATTCAAATAAACTCTTTCACATGAATGTATTTTTAAATTCCCAGAGGAACTGGCAGATTATTTTCAGTAACGATTAGATATTTCCACATTTTCCTCGATACTGGAAGCCCACCAGTGGTTAATGCTAACTCGATAACCATCTGTTAATAGCACTTGATTGAAAAATATTTGGTCACAGTGTTACATGGATAGAAAACATTAAAATAAACTCTTTCACATGAATGTAATTTTAAATTCCCAGAGGAACTGGCAGATTATTTTCCGGATCTTTCTCGATGCTAAATGGCATCCAAACGGAAAGAATTCCGTGCGTGTATGTGTGTGTGTAGCAGCTGCTTCGATGGTCACCTTCTCTTCTCCTGAAGGATCGGCTTCTCTGTGCTCCCTCACAGTTTCAAACAAACTGCTTGCGTTTCAGGGCAGATCTCGATCCTTCGCCGTCCAGCATCCTCAGCAACGATGTTGTCTTGTCGATGTCCTCACGAAAAATGAATGCGTCTCACCAATATCCTACTGATGGGGAAGAATAATCTTCAGAAGCTATCCTGTTAATTGCGATTGATTGAAAAATCACAAAACCAAATGTATTTGGTCACAGTGTTACATGGATAGAAAACATTCAAATAAACTCTTTCACATGAATGTATTTTTAAATTCCCAGAGGAACTGGCAGATTTTTTTCCGGATCTTTCTCGATGCTGAATGGCATCCAAACGGAAAGAATTCCGCGTTTGTATGTGTGTGTATGTGTGTAGCGGCTGCTTCGAGATCATCCCGGGGAACCGTTTGTGACATCATTCTCCTCCTGATGGATTCATGTCTGGCCTAAGGTGCACAAACAGGCTCTTGGTGACACCGTTCATCCGCGCTTTCATGATAAACGAAGAGCTTCACCACAACAGCGACAACATGCTCCAATCGCTGTTCAATTAGAACTGAGTGGATTTCCGAGCGGCGCTCGCTTATATACCGATTGGTGATTTCAATAGCCTGTTTTGAAAGCAATTTTAAGACTATTGAAACTAGTTTTTGGATCAAAAAGTAACAAGTATAGAACGCGTAGACATTTTATCTTTCGAATGAAGTGTTTATCATACCATTTCGTTCAGTTGTTTAGGAGCTATTAACGCTCAAAATCTCGGTCTCCGGCGTAACGCTTTCGTTTTCGAAACTTTGATTTTACACCCCGGTATAGAAATGAAAGACGTAGTCCTACGTCAAAACCATTCAACAAATCAATTGACAACAGACCGACACAATTTGTATCACGACAGAAACCACCTTCTGACAGACAAAAGGTAGAACCTATGGAAATTGATCCATCATTGAGATCAAAACAGAACAGAATATACAATCACGATGCAGAAGATGAATCTGAAAAACCATTTGAAGATCATTCTGAGGACGAACATGAATATGAATACGAAAATGAATCGGAGACAAATTTTCAAATTTCCCCAGGTACTCTCTTTCCGAGTTAAATGCTATAAATGGACTTCCTTACATAATCATAAATATTCTCGGTAAAAAAACAAAAATTCTCGTAGACAGCGGTTCTAATAAAAACTTCATCTCACCACGTCTTATTCCGGATATAAGACAAGAATCATGCAAACCAATAAGCATCAAAAATAGTGCAGGAAAACATATCTCTGATAAAAAATTCACCACAACTCTGTTTGGGATTGAACAAAACTTTACTTTTTATCTTCTTAATTTTCATACGTTTTTTGATGGCATCATTGGATACGAATCATTGTCAGATCTTAAAGCTATAATTGACGTTAATAATCATAAATTAATTCTTCCACAAAAAACAATTCCCATGCAAATAAGAACATTAGGCCCACCTCAAATCACTCTTAATGCACATTCAGTACAAACTATTAAACTCCCTGTTTCACAGCAAAACGGCGACGTGTTTCTCCCTTCAGACATACGCATTAATTGTTAGATAACAACCGATTGATATAGCAACACAGTGGCAATCTGGTTAACCTTGTTATATTTAGCCTTGAATTATTTTTCGTTAGTTAAACGTCAGCCTTCAATAAATCAAGACGTTATTATAAACCTCTGCCTTTTTATTAGGTTATGGGCCCAGCACATGTGGACATCTAGAAGATTTTTTTTTCACCTGAAGAAAACGAAAAAGTGCTCCCGAAATGAGCGAAGAAAAGCTTTGGCTGTTCAACGGAAACAACTTTGGGAACTGGAAGTTCCGGATCGAGGTACTGATGGAGGACAAGGGATTGCTGGACTGTCTGGAGAAGGCCATCGAGGATGAGGAGTACGCGACGGAACTGGCAAATGACTCCGCGGATGTCAAACAGGAAAAGAAGCAGAAACTCGAGGAGCGTATGGTCAGAGACCGGAAGTGCAAGAACTTACTCATCCACCGGATCGCGGAAGACCAGTTAGAGTACGTCAAGGACAAGCGCACGGCAAAGGATGTTTGGGACGGTCTGAAGAACGCGTTCGAACGTATGGGAATCGCCGGCAAGCTGTTCCTGAGGAAGCGTTTTCAAGAGCTGAAACTGAGAGACGATGAGTCCGTGCAGAACTTTTTGCTACAGTTCGAGAAGGTTCTCCGAGAGCTAAGAGCTGCTAACGTGAATATGGATGAGGAGGATGTCGTGTGTCAGCTGCTGCTGGCACTTCCAAAATCTTATGAAGCGCTGATTACGGCGCTGGAAACGATCCAGCCTGACCAGTTGACGCTGGAGTACGTGAAAAAACGGCTAAAAAAAGGTAAAACGAACGCACCAAAATCCATCGAGCAGCAGGGAGGAAAATTCCAGCGAGTCAGCTTTTGCAGGTAAAAATTACAATTTGAAGTGCTATGGCTGCCATCGGTACGGCCACAAGCGTGTAGATTGTCCAGAGAATCCTGGTAATGACCGGGGAAGGAATCAAAAGACTGCTGGAAAATTCAAGCGACGACAAAAATCCGGTGCAAATTTGACGACCGAAAACGAGATGGCTTTCGTTGCACAGGCGACAGTGACAGCGCTCTTTCAGCACCTGCTGCAATGACTGAACAACGAATTGAGTGGCTTCTTGATTCGGGCGCAACAGATCACATGATAAAGGAGAAAGTGTTTTTCGAAGAGCTGCATCCTCTAACGAGAACGATTCACATTGCGGTGGCGAAATCCGGTCAGGTGCTCGTGGCCAAGTTGGCTGGAACGGTCCGAGTGAATATGACAATCAATGGAAAGAAATACCCGTCCGTCGTCAAGGAGGTGCTGTATGTACCTGATCTGCAGTGCAATCTATTTTCGGTCCGTCGGCTGGAGGATAACGGAATGACGCTGAAAATTGCCGGAGGAAAGGTATCCATTGAGAAGAATAATCGAGTAGTATGTGTTGGACAGAGAAAGGGCCAATTGTATGCATTGGATATCAGTTTCCGGAGGTCAGTGGAAGCGAGCGCTATGACGTCAAAGCAAGATAATTTTGAGTTGTGGCATCGACGATTCGGCCATCTAGGAGAGGCGAACATGAGAACCCTCTGGAAACAGGGGATGGTGGACACAACAGCAAAAATCCATGACTGGCCTGATAAGTGCATCTGTGAGGTGTGCCTGGCTGGTAAGCAAACGAGGCAACCGTTCGACGATAACAAAGAGAAACGTTCATCCCGGCCATTAGAATTGGTTCATTCCGATGTGTGCTGGCCATTCACGCCAACAACATGGAACCGGAAACGCTAGTACGTCACGTTTATCGACGACTATAGTCACTTCACGGTGGTATACCTCCTGGAGTCGAAGGATGAAGTCGAGGAAAAGTTCGAACATTATTGTGCGCGGGTCACTACATTCTTCGGGACGAAAATCGCCAAGCTCAGATGCGACAACGGCGGGGAGTATTCGAGCAAGTCGTTCCGAAAATTTTGCCGCACTGAAGGAATATGCATGGAAGCAACTGTACCATACAGTCCGCAGCAGAACGGAGTTGCAGAAAGAATGAACCGGACACTTCTTGACAAGTCCCGGTCGATGCTGGTCTCCCTAAGAGCTTGTGGGGCGAGGCGGTGGTTACCGCTGCATATCTATTGAATCGAAGCCCTACATCTGCCCTGGAAGAGAAGAAGACGCCGTTTGAGATATGGTACGGTAGGAAGCCAAACATCGACAAGCTACGAGTTTTCGGATCGATCGCCTATACATGGATTCCGAACGTAAAACGTAGTAAACTAGACCCGAAGTCCGAAAAGAACGTGATGATTGGGTACACAACCAATGGATATCGAGTTTGGAATGCCAAGAGGAAGACGTTGTTCACGTCACGTGATATTGTATTCGACGAGCAACGAAATGTGCAGCAAATCGTCGAGCCGGTAACGCTGGAACTGAAGGATAAGGAAGAGGAAATCCATCTGGAGACTAAATGTCCATCAGGACCTTGCCTGGAAACGGCTGTAGAACCACGAGAACCCCAGGAACCCATTAATGAAGAGGACAACGTTGTGTCTGAAAAAGAGGAGAAACCTACCGAAGCGCTCCCTTCGCAACTAGAACGTGACAACTGCCCAGCAGAAGTGTCCACGAGGCAAAGCGGACGGGAGCGCAGAATCCCCGGTAAGTTCTTTGATTACATTACTGGATTTGGAGCAACTTCTGCCGCTGAATATTTCACAGGTTCCAGTGAGACGACAGATGACACGGTGATGGCATTTGCACTGAATGCGGAGGCATTTGTGACTGGCCCCACTGGAAAGATGCGATTGGTAGTGAGTTGGAATCGCTACACAAGAATGAAACCTGGGAGCTTGTTCCAAAACCAGCAGGAAAGAACCTTGTGGACTGCAAGTGGGTCTTTAAGGTGAAGCGTTATGAAGCTGGCAACATCGATCGGTACAAGGCCCGGTTGGTAGCAAAGGGCTACTCGCAATGCCACGGATTCGACTACGACGAGACGTACGCGCCGGTGGCGAAGATCACCACGGTACGGGTGATGCTAGCTGTAGCAAATCAGGAGCAGTTCCATGTTCACCAGATGGACGTGAAGACGGCCTTCCTGAACGGCGTGTTGAAGGAAGAAATCTACATGCGACAACCTGAGGGATTCGAGCGGAGTGACCCAAATCTCGTCTGCCGCCTCAAGAAGTCGCTGTATGGGTTGAAGCAAGCTCCACGAAGCTGGAACGAGGAGTTCAACTCTTTCGTACTGGCGCTTGGCTTCAAGCGATCCAATCAGGACAGCTGTTTATACTGGAAGCGAATCGAGACTGTTGTCGTATATCTGTTACTCTACGTGGACGATATCATCCTGATCTCCAGCCATCTTGACCTGGTGACAGAAATCAAGGCGAAGTTACGCAAGCGATTTGACATGACGGACATAGGTGAACTTAAACATTTTCTGGGTCTGAAAGTTGAACGGGATCGCTGCCGAGGAACGATAAAGATCAGTCAACTTAAATATGTCTCGGATCTTCTATGGCGTTTTGGAATGACGGAGTGCAACCCAGTGTCAACTCCATTAGACCAAAACCTGAAACTGGAACGGAGCAACGAAGCAGTTACAGCGCAACCCTATCGAGAGCTGATTGGCTGCCTGACGTATCTAGCACTATCGTCCAGACCAGACATCAGTGCAGCTGTAAACTTCTTCAGCAGATTTCAATCTGCACCAACGGATATTCACTGGAGCCATCTGAAGAGAGTCCTCCGGTACTTGAAGGGTACCATCAACCAGTCTTCCGTGTTTCACATTGAACACTGGGTACGAGACGAACAGTGTTCTCCCTACTCACGCAGTTTCATGTTTGCAGACAAACATTATTTTTTGTACCCGTTGTTTAAGAATGTGTCATGTTTGTTTCCCATGATGTTCAAACATGATGTTCAGTTTCTCTCGCATTTTCATCCCAAGCAACAGCAGTGTGTAGAGTAAAAGAAGCGAATTAGACAGCACACCACCACCACTCAACACACGGTGTGTTGGTGCGTTGATATGAAAAGGGAAGGGAAGCATTTATCATGACAATGGTGCAGTCGCTTCCCCAGACTTCAATTGGCAACTTCTTTCTTCTTCTTTCTATTCAGAGAATGTTTTCTTTGCACGAAACCAAGGATTATATAATCAGACTTGCAAATGTGCATGAACTCATAGCCTCTTAGTTCATGTAATTTTTGTAATGCGAACTAAATTTCAAGTTCGTTTCTGTGAAAAATTATTCTACGAAGAAATATTTTAGGATGAATAATTTCTTTCCGTGCGTGAAAAGAAACGAAACGAAAGCAATGAATACTGCGACATCGGGTGATATGTTTGTACATGATGTTCGTGAATTATGAACATCGTGTTTGTTTACAATGTTTATGTTTGTGTATCATTGTTCGCGTTTGGGATAGACATTCAACACTAGCGAAAATCATGTTTGAATTCAAACAAAGACATGTAATTTTCACATCGGGTGGACATGTGTAAGTGTTTGTCGGAAGACTGCCATCAACTACGGTTTGGTATTTCGGCGACGTAAAGGAGCTACACCTTTGCTTGGTTATGCTGATGCTGATTGGGGCAACAACCCAGAAGACCGCCGATCAATATCCGGCAACATATTTCAAGTTTATGGTGGAACCGTTTCGTGGATGACCCGGAAGCAGAACACTGTGGCGCTGTCTTCAACGGAGGCTGAATACGTTTCATTGAGCCAAGCCTTCTGCGAAGCAATTTGGCTGAGAAATCTTTTGAAGGAGCTTGGAGTACAGGTGGACCATCCAGTACCACTATATGAGGATAACCAATCCTGCATCCGTATCGCTGAGGAACCTCGTGACCACAAAAGGATGAAACATGTAGACATCCGATATAATTTTCTTCGAGAGAAAATACAGGACGGATTTTTCAAGGTTCTCTACGTTCCAACCACCGAGCAAGCTGCAGATATCTTTACCAAAGGCTTATCAAGAAGACTTTTTGAAGCACTACGATCGAAAATAGGATTATTCGGTTGAGCGGGGGTGTTAGATAACAACCGATTGATATAGCAACACAGTGGCAATCTGGTTAACCTTGTTATATTTAGCCTTGAACTATTTTTCGTTAGTTAAACGTCAGCCTTCAATAAATCAAGACGTTATTATAAACCTCTGCATTTTTATTATTAATAACGCTGTAATACCATCAGGATTATATCATGCAAGGAATGAATTCATTAACGTTCAAGCAAGAAATTTTGGCGAATCAGTTACCTTCACTTGGACCAAACCAGCAAAGGTTCTTACAATTGCCAAAGCCATGGAAATAAATAACACAATATTAGAATCCCATCCATTAAATTTGGACTTAGATAAATTAATCCGAACAGAACACCTCAACCCTGAAGAAAAATCATCATTGTTTAAAATTTTGAAACGAAATAGTAGCATCATTCACAATGAAAATCATAAGCTTTCTTGCACAACAGCGATAAAGCACGCAATCAAAACAATTGATGATATCCCCATCCACAATAAAACATACAGGTACCCTCATATTCATAAAGCAGAAGTTGAAAAACAAATTAACGAAATGCTGTTAGATGGAATAATTCAAAATTCCATATCACCATGGACTTCACCAATCTGGATTGTACCAAAAAAATCTGATGCTAGTGGAAAACAAAAATGGCGCATTGTAATTGACTATCGCAAATTGAATGAAAAAACCATTGATGACAAATTTCCTATACCAAACATTGAAGAAATATTGGACAGGTCAGGTCGCAGTATTTATTTTACAACCTTAGATTAGAAATTCGGCTTTCATCAGATAGAAGTAGAACAGAGCAAAAACGGCTTTCAGTACAGACAAAGGCCATTTCGAATTTATCCGCATGCCTTTTGGTTTGAAAAACGCTCCTTCTACCTTCCAAAGAGCGATGAATAGCATATTGAGCGATCTGATAGGTAAATGTTGTTTAGTTTACCTAGACGATATAATCATTTTTGGTAATTCATTACAAAAACATCTTGAAAACCTAGACAAACTGCTTCAAAGACTTATTAATGCAAACTTAAAAATCCAGTTGGATAAATGTGAATTTATTCAGAAGTAATGTGAATTTTTAGGCCATATCGTCACTCAAGATGGTATAAAACCTAATCCCAATAAAATAGAAAAGATTTTAAATTGGCCGATACCCAAGACTACTTCACAGATAAAAGGATTCCTAGGACTATTGGGATATTATCGGAAATTCATCAAAGATTTTGCCAAACTCACGAAGCCATTGACAAAATGGCTTAAGAAAGATGCAAAGATTGTCCATGACGAAGAATTTATAAATTGTTTCAAAGATTGCAAACAACTGTTAGTAACAGATCCCATCCTCAAATATCCAAACTTCGAAAAACAATTCATCCTTGAAACAGACGCAAGCGATTTTGCGTTAGGTGCCGTCTTATCACAACGCTCAGATGATGGAAAAGAACATCCAATTGCATACGCATCTAGAACCCTGAACGACACAGAATGCAGATATTCAGCCACCGAAAAAGAATTATTAGCCATAATTTTTGCAACCAAACATTTCAGGCCATACATCTATGGTATCAAATTTGAAATCCGTACAGACCATAAACCTGTTTTATGGCTAAGACAAAAAATGACTTGAATCGCAAGCTACTGAGATGGAAACTTGAATTAGAGGAATTTGAATTCGAAATCAAATATAAAAAAGGTACTCTAAAAAACAATGCTGATTCCCTTTCCAGAATTGAACCAGAGGAATCATTGAACAATGAAATAAATTCAAATACAACAGATGAAAGTATGACTCAACATTCAGCAGACTCTGATGATAGTGACTTCATTAAAAGCACAGAAAAACCTCTCAATGAATTTATAAATCAAATCATCCTCGAAAAATCAAATGAAAATAGTCGAGAAAGTTTAACAATTTTTCCAAACTATCATCGAATAACCATCAAAACAAAAATTTGCAGTCCTGCTATTCTTATAAATATTTTAAAAGACTATGCATCATCTAACTGTGTGAATGGACTTTACTGTCACATTGAAATTCTTAAATCATTGCAAATCATTTACAAAAACTACTTCTCTCGAGCCAAATTATTAAAAATACTTTGGACCGAAAAACTCTTAATTGATGTACCAGCCGAAGAGGAACAAGACCAAATTATTCTAACACAACATAACTATAATCACAGAGGTATTATCGAAACTTGCAAACACATTCAAAGAAAATATTGACGTAGGACTACGTCTAACCGGAAGATATAGGGGGTGAAATGAAAATCTAGGCACTGAACAAGTAGGTAAAAATGCAAGATTTGGAACGCTTATAACTCGAGCATTTCTCAATAGATCGCAAAGGTTTTTGCATCAATTGATAGGAAATATATCTACGCATCTATCATAACGAATAACATTTCATTTTTCTTGAGATAAATAATTGAATAATTGTGAAATATCAAGCATTGTCCAAATGCACTATGTGCCCATTTTTGATTGGTCCATTTTGTGCTCCTCATATCGTACCGACCAAAACGGGCAACCAGAGCAGCAGCGAAATACAATGAACCCGATTGGAAAGGAAAAAGAAAAAATATGAACGAAACATTGGTCGCAGTCTCACACATGCGTAATTCTCGAGCCAGCCAGTCAGCTTAAAAATCCCCGCTCCGCTGCCGTAACGATCATTCTCATCCAAATCATACACCACATCGTTTCGCATCACAACATATCAACAAACCAACCCAAGCAGCCATGTCTGGACATGACAAAGGAGGAAAAGTGAAGGGAAAGGCAAAATCCCTATGCCGAGCGCGTTAGTACCAGTGCTCCAGTCCACCTAGTCGGCGTTATATAGTTTCGGCCGCCGAAGTGATCGAGTTGGCTGGCAAAGCTGTTCGCGACGATAAGAAAATCCGCATTCAGAACAGACCACATTCGGTTCGGTGGACATCTAGACAAGAATAGGCAGTTTCAGCGAGTGACGAGCAGAAGATAAAAGTTTGTTCTTCATACAAACTGCTTTGGTGGCAAATCCAGAACAGGGCAGCATCGATGGCGTTCGAAATGGTTTTTTTTTCAAAACCACGAGTACAAAGTTTTCTAAATTGGAACCATTCCATAAAACACGGCGCTTATCAGGGCCATTAAACCTTTCAAAAAAGAGTTTACGAAATACAGTTCAAGGCATTCTAAAATATTATCCAAAATAATAATAAAACACAAATTGATATTTCATAATTTGTTTGCCAGGATATGAAGAGTATGAGAATTTTGCAGTTGTGCTGAGCTTATTGATGGTTGGGGACTTTCTCGATTATTCAATTTTCACCAATTCTTAAATTGCTTCCAGATTGAAAGTACAGTAATTTTAGTTCGATAATTAGCTAATTGGATTTTTGTAAACTCTATGGGGGTCCAAATTATGACCCAACATGTCCCAAGCTGGATGGGAAGAAATTTTCCAACTGTGTAAGCTGTACCACTGTCATCGCAAATGTTCAATTACAGGTTAAAATCATCTCCAATGCGACACTGAGTGGTGCCTCGGCAAGTCGCATTAAATGTAATTTACAGTACAACATGTCCCAAGCTGGATGAGAAGAAATTTTCCAACTGTGGCGAGTGACAAACGCACTCGCTAAACAGGAAGGTTTAACCGAACAAGATGGAGATATCGAGTGATAACAAAACAATAAACTCTTTAGATTAAAGATGATTTTGTGGACCTGAAAAGGACCCTTTTTAGCGTTTGCTTCCTTCTCCTTCTTCTTGTCGGTTTCCGAGATATTCTTCTGCGCCGTGCCGAACTTTTTGGCGGCTTTTCCACTATTCCACTAGTCTTCGGTGCCTTCGTGTTTGTTAGAAACACCTGCATGTGAATCCAACGAGCGAACAAATCGTAATGAATATATTTTTCACGTTTCTTTGTTTTTAAGAGGCTTTAAACTTTGCAGTTCATTCGCCTCCAGCCCAGTGAAGAGCCACAATAAAACCAGTCCAGAGGGGACTGGCGAAAGGGAAACCAACAAAATCACTCATCAGACCTGTCCGCTCGACTCTCGGTTAAAGAAGAAGGTAGGAAGGGATCCTATGCTTCATAAGATATTTAATATATGCTGTAAAGAAAAGTAAAAATTTACTGATCCGAGGACCAAAGCAGTAACGAAGCACAAGTGACCTAGCGAAAGGCGTGTTCCAAAGCCAAAAAACAAAACGGCCCCTCTCAGGAGGATAGGAAGGAAAGGAGTGGAAAGGATTTGGGTGGGATTAGTGGATTGGGAGGGGGTGGGAGTGGTATGGGAAGGAAAGAGGGGAGGAGTGGGTGTGGGGTGGGGTGAAATGAAATGAAATACAGTTTGAATAGATAATAAAATATAGTGGTTTTGAATTTAATGGCATATAGTATAGCTGAAAAATGGAGAGGTTTATTTAATGAATTTATTCTCCTTGGTGAGTGTGGCTGTAGGAATAGGAAGTTGATTAAAGTATAATGTAATGGATAGAAGATAGATGTGGGTATGAAAGTATATATTATATTATTTGTTATTTAATATTATTGAATGCGTGTATATACATGTATGAATACCTTCCTTCCGACCCGTACATACATGTGTATACACACATAAACACGCATACATGACTGTGAAGTGGCGAACTTTAATAAGCACTTTCCAAGGTATTTAGTATTTCGGTTTAGATTTTACCAAAGAAGTCGGTTTCTTTCAGAAACGCAATTAAATTGGTTTCTTGGGTCTCGTCTCTACTGAGGATATCTCGGAGACTCTGACCTATGTTGTGTCGGACTCGAGCATCTTTGGTATGTTGACATTCAAGTAAAAGATGGCTAACGGAAACCGGAGCTTCGTTGCAAGCACATTGGGGTTTTTCGGCTCTGCAGAACAAGTGTGAGTGGGTGAAGTTAGTGTGCCCAATTCGAAGACGGGTAAGGACTTGCCTTTCCCTACTATTGAGGCGGTCATCCCAAGGGAGAGTGGAATTTTTAATTTTATGAAGATGAGTGGGACGGCTGTTTATCCAGCCTATGTCCCAGCTTTCACGGACTTGCTGTTTTACCCAGCGGACAATGTCAGATGGAGGACAGGGCATGTCTGGGGGATCTATTTTGCTGCCCTTGCCGGCCAGTATGTCGGCGGCTGTGTTTCCACGGATTCCTGAGTGACCAGGAACCCAGCAGAAGGAGATGTTTTTATTTGAAGCAGCCTTTTCTGTTTGCTTAATCCATGGGTGTTTGCTGTTTCCACTCAGAAGATCGTGGAGACAGCTAGCTGAGTCTGAGAATATTGTGGTAGGAAGAAACTCATGGGTGCATTCTTGGGTAGCTATTAAAAGGGCGAAAGCTTCCGCACTGAAGATGGAGCATTGCGGTGGAAGAGAAAAGCTACCAGTGTATCTACTCTCAAAGACTCCACATCCAACTCCATCGGCACTGACTGAACCATCTGTGTATACCTGGTGGTTGATTTGAAAATTGGATACAACGAGGTTATTGAAGCAGGCTTTGACTTTTGGAGAAGAGTCTCCCGCCCGAACTGCCTTGAGAAGTTCAAGGTTAATGTTCGGCGGTTTGACGTTCCAATTTCTTCCCGTCGCAGATGAACGTTCACATATATCGGGAAGATCTTTGTTCGTGAGATTTTTGAACCATGTTTTAGCTCTATGTATTAATGGGACATTGTGGTCGCTTTCGGGGAGTGACAAGTGACGGATGGCTTTATTCGTGATGGCTTTTGTTACCAGGTGGGTGAAGGGAAGTTGCCCACTTTCTGCCATTACAGCAAGAGTAGGACTGGTGGGAAAAGCGCCAATTGCGAGCCGAATTGCTTTATTGTAAATTGGTTGAATGGTGTTTAACACCCTGTCCCCTCCACGGCTGAAGGTGCCTATTCCGTAAAGGATTTGTGGGACCAACCAAACATTTACAACATTTAGCAACGTCTTTCTATGACCAGAGGCTAGGTTGCCTGCGATAGACTTGATGATGTTCAATTTCTTTCTGGTGGCTATTTTGGTCTTTTGGGAATGTGATAGGAAGTTGAGTTTCTTGTCGAAAGTAACCCCTAGTATTTTCAATGTCCTCATTGTAGGGATCGGGATTTTGTTGAGCTGAAGATAGGTTCTCCTTCTGAGAGCTTTTCCGATATGTATGTGTTTGGATTTCTCCGGGGAAATTTTAAAACCTGTTTTTAGAGCCCAGTTTTGGATGGAGTCTAAGGTTTTTTGAAGCCTCTTTCTCTGAATTAAGCCGAAGCAGCTCGTAGAGATAAGAGTGATGTCATCTGCATAGACTATGACCTTTATATGGTCCGGGATAATCTCGAATAGAGATTGCATGGCAATGTTGAAGAGGGTTGGTGAAAGTGCTGAGCCTTGTGGGAAGCCGTTTTCTGGGATTTTTAGAGAAGATTGGTGGTTGTTAATAACGGTTTTGAAAGACCGGTTTTCTAGAAAACTTTTAACGAAGAGACCTAATCTCCCACGAATCCCCCAGTCGAAAAGGCTTTTCAGCACTGGGTACCTCCATGCCCGATCGAAGGCCTTGGATAAATCCAGGGAAACAATATCAATGTGGTGTAATTTTTCAGTTGCGTCGTCTAGGATTTTTTCGATTGCTACAAGGCAATCTTCTGTACCTTTTCCCGCACGGAAGGCGAATTGTCTGGGATCAATCAGCTTATTTGACTCTAGAAAAGTCGTTAAGCGTCGATTGACCATTTTTTCCAAGACTTTCCCAACACAACTTAGGAGAGTGATGGGGCGGAAATTGTCAAGAAGATGGTTGTTCATGTCATATATTTTTTTGCCATCGCTCCCTTTTAACGATCATTCGTTCGTCTCGTTGGACTCTCCCCTTTGGCTGAGTCTGCTGATTTGTCTCTATCCTGTGAGCGTGTACCGCTAAAGTACAAAACGCGCGGATCCGCTGAAAAATATATCATTCTCTTTCAAACCGTAAATCAGTGTGGTTGTATGGCATCGTTTCACATCACATCGCATCAACAGATTGGTGCCGGAGCACCAGCATACCTAATAGCGGTTATAGAATTTCGGCCGCCGGAGTGCTCGAGTTGGCTTGCAAAGCTGCTCACGACAATAAGAAAACCCGGTTCGGTGGCAACAATCAGTTTCAGCGAGTGGCAAACGCAATCTCAAAACGGCAGCAGGTAGAAGAAGGAAAATGTTTGTTTATACAGACTGCTTTGGTGGCAAAACCAGCCACCGTAAAACACGGCGCCTTTCATGGCCATTAAGCCATTCAAAGAAAAGTTATTAAAAGTTATTCACAATACCAATGCATTCTAAAGTGACATAATATGACATATAATATGAACTGAATTATTTTGTTTATGCTTGTTTTTGAACTTATTGGTGGTTGAGGTCTTTTAAATTGATCATTCAGTTTTCACAAACCCATACATGGTCTCCGAATTGAAAGTGGCTCCAAATTACAACACATTGTATGCAGGATGGCATTAACGTATTTTCTCGGTAGCAAGAACTGCTTTCTTTAGTTGATAACTGATGTTGAAAATTGACTGACGTTACATCTGCATTGTATAGAAACATAACTAAGGAGCAATATGATGAGCTATGCATTTCCTGCTACTCTGTTCTTATTTTAAAGGACTTTAATTCGAAGGTCATCCGTCCCTGTATTCACAATGATTTTTCAGAACGTTTATAGCTCGTCTATTCCTCGACAGATTGTAGAGTTCGTCTCCGAAACCTCAGTTCTTTTCATTTTTATTTATTTTGTTTGCGGAGACTACAAATATTACAATTCATTCGTCTCCGAAACCCACAGTTTAAGGTACGGTAATGTGCTCAATGAACTGACGACCACCTATGCATTCCTTATCACAGCCATCATTTTGATTGTACGATATGTGCATACGCCGAAAAATGCCCGGCGTTGAACATTTAATGAGTACAACCTTCGGAAAAAAAATCAAGAATCAAATATAAGACAGTGAAAAAAAAAGAGAAATTTTTTACAAAAAAAACGCAAAAACACAACCAAAAGGTTCATTTCAGAACTCCCAACATGTTCATAAAGAGTAAACGGTAAGCTAATCCATATTTCAGGTAGAGAGGTAGGTATTCACGTAGGAGAAGACAATAAAACAACATATTTAAAATATATATTTAGAATAAGCTGTCCCCGTTGTATAGTCCTACGTCACTCCGGTTATGTCCCCGACATTACCCACCCGTCTTTTTTTTCCCAAAAATAAAATCTAAAGTTACAAAATTTATTAACGTTTGTAAATTATGTCAAAAATCTAAATACGAAAGACATCCATACAAACAGAAATATAAACTTACTGAAACCCCATCGAAACCATTACAAATAGTTCACATGGATATTTTCATAATAAAAGAAAAGAATTATCTCACTTTTTGTGATAAATTCTCCAGACTTGCATTCGCTATACCAATTCGTACGCGTAATACTGTACACATTCTCAGAGCTTTATCTCATTTCATATCAACTCTTGGTAAACCAGCACTACTCATAATGGACCAGGAAGCCGCATTTACTTCTACCACTGTGAAAAGCTTTCTAGAAGAAAATCAAATACAATATCACTACACCAGCGTTGGTCAATCCTCATCAAACGGAACTATAGAAATTGTTCATCGAACACTAAGAGAACTACATAATATTCTTTCGAACAAAGACTCTACCAAAGATTTTCCTGAATCGAGCAAAATTAACTTAGCATTTGCAACTTACAATGATTCCATTCATACCCAAACAAATATCACCCCTAGAGAATTATTTTACGGATTTAGGCAAGATACGACGATCCCTGAAGACCTAGACGAAAGAATTAGAATGAAAGAAAAAATGTATAAAGAATTCAAAGAAAGAATTATGGAACGGAAACGTAAAGAAATAGAAAAATTAAACCAATCCCGAAACTGTATATGAAAGAAAAAGAAATAATCTCAAACATCAAGAAAGATATAAAGAAAACAAAGTAAGAGAAAACAGGGAAACTAACATAATTGATGAAAATAACCGAAAAATTCACAAAAGTAAATTAAAAAGAAAACGAATAATCTAAAGTTTATTATGAAACACTTTATTAATGACATTTTTCTACTTTGCAGGATCATAGACGAATATCCGTTTGAGCCCTCACATCGTACTCTGGAAACTAACTATGATTTTTACTTCACAGGACAACAGAAGGATGATCACAATTATCCTCTTATTCCTGATCCTATCCAATCCTATCCACTCATCCCACATGGAAATCATGGACCTAAATCAAAATCCTGGCGTTTTTGCCGCAAAGACAGGGAAAGTTTTCATAAAAGAAGGTTATTACATAGATTTAATTTGAATTCATTCAAAATTTTATTAAAACAATACGAACCAATAATAGCTAAATTAGAAGAAAATCCAAAATTTTGTGAAATTGTTAAAATCATCAAACAAAAACATAATCAAGCAAATTTTGTAATTGAAAACTTAATACCTAGGAAAAGGACGAAAAGGTCACTAAACTTTTTTGGATCAGCCATCAAAATGATTAAATATTAATTACGATTACGATTATTTAATCGTAATCGTAATTAATATTTAATCATGGGAAAAAATACATTACACATACATAGTATTATATTCAACATCGACGCAGTTAGGCATCAGCTGGAAGACCTCTTCGAATCTATACAACTCATGAAAGTCGGAATAATTTCCAAGCTACTCCTGCAACCATCAGAATTGGATTTCGCAACCCAAATCCTAGAATCACAAGGCATTAAAATTCAAAGCTATGATCAAACTTACGAGTTTTTAAAACCGATAGCTTTCCATAGCGGGTTAAACATAACAATTCTCGTTAAAATACCAAAATTAAGACAAGGCGATTATGAACTACTCAAATTAGAAACAATACCCGTAAGAAACAAAATTATTGCAATAAACGCAACAAATGCTGTTATAAGCAACAACGAATCATATTTAGTAACATACCCATGTTCAAATATCGATTTCATTTCATCTGTGACATCCAAAATTTGTTCAATGTTTCCACTGACAATTGCATACATACAATATTAAGAGGAAATACAAGTAATTGCACCTTTATCGAATCATCAAAAACAGCAGAAATCAAGACAATCGAAAATCTTGGAGTAATGATTAAAAACGCAAGAAAACCAGTTACACTATTAAACGATTGTGGATATGTTGGTAAACAAATGACGCCATGTTGATTTTGATTTTGGGTAGCCTATATTCAATTGATGTCTAACCCCTGTTCACATCAACGAAATAAAGAAAGAGATGACACCCTTTGAATAATTGCATATTCAAAACCGCCACAGATTGGAACATATTGAAATAATGACGCAGAAAAGTCGGACTATCACATTTGGAACAATTATAATGTTGTCAGTAATTGTATCAATAATAATTTGGTTCATAATCAAAGAAACGAGATCAATTCGTTCGGTAATAACCATCAACCCAAACATGTTAACGGGAGCCGAAACCTTGTCATAACATGTTGAACCGGGACGGTTCAATCTAAGACGGGGGAAGTTATGTACGGAAACCAGCCCAGCAGCACAACAATCCACACTACACATCAAGGTCAGATAATCATCGAGCCACGCAGTCATCATGTAAACATTTTCAACGAACCGTACGATGCCAAAACAAATTCCAGTGCTATCGCCATAGAAGACATCGTCTGCAGAATCCGGAGAACCAGATGCAACACGACACATCATGAACGGGAACCAACCAAGATTGAATTATGTTGACTTAGAAATTGATAGTTATAAAAGGCTTAGCGACACGGAACTAGAGTTAGTATCTAAGTTGACTTTATAATCCAAAGTTCGGTAAATAAAAGTTTGTTTTTTTTACACCACCTATGTTGTATAAATCATACAATCTCACGTGCATCGCGATGTACAAAGTATTATTGAATACGTTCCAATTTAAGTTTTCTATTGAATCCGATAGATGGGGTTCTGACCTTCCACATTGTCAAATATAGCTGGGAATATATTTGCAGCTATGTTATGACCGAAATCGACCGAATCGATGTAGAGAAATCGATCAAATCACTTACACCCCTTTCATTTTAATCCCCTCTTATAGCATTGTTGGGTCAAATCGCATATCAGTGCAAAAAGCATCGTATATTGCTATACACTTTATATGCGTATAAAATATGACATATACGTATATCGGCTTCAGTTTCGCGTATATATAGTGTATAATTATGACTATTCTAATGATTTAGTGTTTGCTGGGTAATCTTGTTCCTGGAAATGTTCCGAACATATGTTCATATGATCTATGCCACAAGTTTCCAGCCATACCGATTCTATTTTTTCTCACGTGAAACCCAAAGCTTTTTAGCTGTGCAAAGCACCGTTTATCGCCTTCGTAATTCCAGTAATTAGTAACAGTGAAGTTCTCCATTTTTAACAATGCAACTTGCACTGCAAAATTCACCTTGCTATGGATCACGCGGTTTTTGTACAATTACAACGTACGGTACTTGCATTAAAATTAGTTGTTTATGTTCGTTAACAGACAGTCTTGTTTTGTATGCCGTGTCGTTTCGGATCCAGAAGAAATAAAGTGATTAATGGACGATTCACATAGAACGTTACGGAAAAGAACGTCTACGTTCCGTCAACGTCTCCACCAATTCACACATGCAGTCAATGTTTGCAACAGCTCCGTCACATCAAATGCCAAACGAAGGATTTATTTAATGTTATTCGTGGTGTCGCTACCTACAACGATTTTAAATTGCAATAACCTCTTTCGAATCGGCATGCCTAGAATCAGTTCTAATCTTAGAAAAATTCAATGAAAATCATTCAATTTTTTCATTTACATGCTTAAATCCCGTAGTCCCGACCCGAGATTCAACGATAATAATATAAAGACTATTTTCCTCAGCTAGTCGAGAAAGATTTTGACTCCGAACTTTGGAACTAAGAGATATGTTGGCATAAAAAATACAACCAAAACAAAAGCCGAGGCACATAGCTCAGACAAAAACCAACGAACCGTCCCTCCCCGTCAATAATTCTTTTCTACAAATCCTGCCGGTCGTTTTCGTTGAACGTATGCTGACTGGTCGTTACGTTGCCGATGTATGTGAATGTTTTCATGAGGATTGAATGGTAGAATAACTGACGTAACGTGACGTGACGGGACGTGAACGTGACGTGGATGTCGTATGTGAATCGCACTTAACTCATTCATTTCTTTTCCCAATGTACTGTGTTCACCTTGATTTTTTGAGATTTCTTCCAGTTTCTGCTCAATGAAAACACACTTTTAGAGTATGACACATGACGTCTCAGCACATGACAACTTGTTTTGTGTATTGGGCACCTTACACGATCAACCGGATTGACAATAAGTGTCTTCAATATCGTGACAGCTAGGCTTTCAACATCTGATCTAACCTCAATCAATATTTTTCCGCCTTACACGGTCAATATCGCCCTCAACCCGAGACAACGAAAATATCCGCGATGGCTACTGGCGACATTTGAGTTTGGGATCCAAACTATTCTCTATCAGATTAGAAAGCTAAAAGGCAATTTTCAATTGGTAAAATTTGAATGAAAATATCTACTTGGTATTATTTAATTAGTTGAAGCGCGTAGTCCTAACCTTAACTTAACCTATTTCCCCTGAATTTTCAGATATTCCTACTAAAATGTATTATAATATAACGTCAATTTCAGACATAATTTTTGTATGGGATTTTCTCACCACTTGCAGAAAAAAAGTGATTTGTATTCACATAGAATACCAATTTGATTCGTAAAAGTTAATTTTCATTCATAATTTACACTTTTGAATTCGGTTTTTCTTCTCAAAAATACAACATAATACTCGTTTCACAAATACAGACTGTTCTTTTCAGTTTCAGAGATGCCAGATTATTTTAGCCTGCGAAAATATATGCAAGTTATTTTATCTGCAAGCAAATGTTTTTATTCCATAAATGAGACTATGACAGTAGAACCCCGATTATCCGCGAGCGGGTGATCCGCCCTGCGGATTATTCGTGACTGCGAGTTCCATAGTAAATCAATAGGCATTTCCGGAATTTGTTAGTGAGTGGTAGGCCCATGCTCTTTTGTTGTGGTCATGGCTTTTACATTATTTAGCCACTGGTGTACACGACCTTATAGATGGATAGTTGATTGATTTCTGTATTGATAGAACATAGTTTTTATGTTGAAACCAGGCGTCCCAAAAGTACTGCATTTTCATTACAGTCGGTATGAAATAAAATCGAGACTCACTGTGTACGCGCTACATTCGCATACAAGCGACAGAGCACGAATGAATAAAATAAACCTGTACTATAGCAGACGGTACTTCGTCGAATTTGTCTGATTTGTCGGGCCCGATCGTAGTGAGCCAAACGTACTGTTCATTCTCCATTTTTTCGTGTCTGCTACTCCATTAATTCTGTCGCTGTAACAGTCGCTCATGATGCGATGAATATCATCGGTTTACCCGAGTTACTGTCAAATTTGACTGTCGCAAGAAAAATGTCATGACCAAGAAATCGCGGTCGTAAAACAAGCCTTTATTTTATGCGTTTGTGCTTTTTCACCAGTACGCTCTGGGATGTGGTTGTGAGCACAAGTTACGTATATACAGAGATAGCCGATTCAATTTTAGATCGGCTGTATCGAGAATGATGTACTGTTGGGATGGCCGAATCAAGATAGGTACACAAATGAGCAGCAATTCATAGGAGAAAAAAGCACGGATTCCTTAATGATTCTAGGCGAGAGTTTCTTTGTTAATATATTGATGACATCGGGAAATACTCAGTGTTGGGAATGTTTATATTTATCCTCCAAGTAGGAAACTAATAATTGTGGTGACAGATTAATATATAACAATGCATTTTTGGCCTTATTTCGATCAAATCAATTTCAAATCGCCTCAATAAACACAAATGAAGCCAACTTTAAACGTTCGAAAACCGATGGATTTCAAACAGGCTCAGTACAATTTTTTTTAGAGGCGACCCAGCCCAGGAGGCTGAAAGTCTCTTCAATAAAGAATTAAAAAAGGACATATTTTTTATTATGTATGGTCCTCATGACCTAGTGGTTTGCGTGGCGCTTGCCACGGGGGCTTCGAGTTCGATTTCCGTTCGGGTTAGAAATTCCATCCGAACGATCCACTCTATTGTTGCTCCTACTCGCACCACTACCCCCAGCTTCACTCTCATCTGGCCATGCATTTGCACCCGCGAAATTTTCATCTACGCTAATTCTACCCACAACACTTCCTCTCGCATTTCTTTCAACAGATTCTTCCCTGTTGCTCACACTGCTCACTTGCTCTCCACATATGATAGCCGCGTCATCGACCAACAAATAATTTTTTTCCATTTCGGAATATGCTGCAGAATTCACCAGAAACTGAAAATTATCTTCCGTTTCAAAGCCTACAACCTATAGTTTGCGAATGAGAAAATGAATAAAATACTGGTGAATAAACTTTTGTAAGCGAACGACGTTGCATAATATATACAAAGACACCCGACATCATCAGCACGAGGGAAAAAAATCATTCACGACAGTAGCAATGCATTTACGATTGCATTCCGAATCTACAAACAACATGACTAGTTAGCAACCAGGCCTGTCGCAGACGAATGAACAAAATACTCACATATGGAAATGCAGCCGTGTACAGCACACGACAGTAAATATAAATGTCGCACGACATTTTCACTGTGTGATTGTCGTTAATAGATTGATCTAACGACTATTACGGGCCAATGATGGTGACAGTCGTCAGAATACAGTCGTGGTGCGGTACATTTGGTACCCCTGGTTGAAACATCTCTTTTCGTGTTTGCATTTTTTTTTGTCTTTTAATGGGTCATCCGCGATTTTAGCTAATCGCGATGAGTTTGCCCGACTATTCCGCGGATAATCGGGATTCTACTGTAGCTTGAATCATGTGTTAGATGCTTTTTCATCCGTGATTTTCCCAGATCTTGTCATTCTCCAAATTTTATAGCGGAGTGTGAAGAAACACACAACCCGCTCACTAGCGCAAACAATGACCGAGTTCAACGTTAAAAATTCCTAAAACGTTGTTAAGTTTCATCCACTCTCTCACCATCACATTGTCAGTTTACTTTGAAGTTTTGATTTGTATCGTGAAAAGTACCGTATTTTGCTATTCAAAGTATCGGTTTTCCAAACCAAAAGCTTCCATTAATGATTCCTACAATTTTAGTAGTTTATAAATTTTAATTACAATCGCAAAAAAGACTAACAAAAATTAAATGTGCGCTTGCATATCTGGCAACTCAGTCTGGAAGTCCGTGAGGTAAAACGTCAACATCATGCATCCATATGAAATGTCACGATATTGATGCTCGAAAATCAGAAAATCCGGATATCTGCGTCGTCGGCCATGTTCAGCTGTCATTATGCTCTCAAATGTCATCATATTGTCAATAAAGTTGACCGTGTAAGGTCCGCTTATGACACAAGCCCCGGGCAAGGGGATATGATCCGCGAGTCAAGATGTGCTACAAATTTAGCTGTCATTGCCAAACTATCAAATTACTCGGCGAACTCAAGGCAAATCTATGGAACAAGGTGCGCCCATTCGCTAACTAAAAAAAGAATTGTTTTTTGAAAAAAAAATTTATGTGAAATGTAATGATCATGATGATCACAAGGGTCTGAATGATAATATAAAACGTAGAACCCTAGGTTGATCACTTGAAATGTAGTATTATATTATAATGTAAACGTCATATTTAACTCGAAACAATCGTTAAATTCGTGAAAATTTAAAGAAGGTAGTTTTGAAATCTTATAAATAGTATGTAGATTTTTAAGTTATTCGATTACTTAAAACACGTAGTCCTGACGCTTACTTAGCCATTTGGTTGTATATTTCCAAATATTTTACAACACAATAATCACAAAAACTCACCATTATAATATAAAATCAGCATCAAACACAATTTCAGTTTCATATTATTTCACAATTTTCGAGGAAACGTATTACTCTATTACATAGAATACATATTGAATACAGAAAAGTAAATTTTCATTCATTATTTTTTGTTCTAGAAGTGTGTTAATTTCGTCCTTAATTTCGTTTTCCAAATGGCGCAAATCATTATGGTGCCTTCAACGCAAAGACAATAAATGAAACGCTTGCAGCGTAAAACGTAATGAATATAATGAATATAGCAATGAGTATTTCATAAAGTATCAGTATATTCCACAAATTGTGCTCAATCGTCTTAATTTACTTTTGTGTATTTTTTAAATGGCTGCAGAAAACCACTTCACGTTTTGACCCACCTGGTAGTATGTTAAGTGCCTTGTTTTACACCAGCTTGAGAGTTTGGCAGTTCTCGCGAGTGACAGTGGTCGCAAATTGCATTTGCGACCCGGACATGTTTGACGCTGTCAAATCCTATGTGCTAGTATACGGATGCCCTCAGGCTGGTATGACAGCATCACCTGCAAAATAAAAAATCTGTTTTTCAGATAAGTTTATTGGAACTAGGAGTTTGTATTTTTTGCTTTTTTAATGATGCCTTCGTTAAGGCAGAAGGTGAGTTTTGCATGGTCTATAAAAATTATTAGTAAAAAGTTGAATGTTTATTGAAGGACAGAAAAGCTGAGAGCCGTTTCATCAAATTATGATGTATAAGATGGTGTATTTTCACTTATCTCCCAAAAACTAGAAATTTAATTTTATTTCCTAAATATTTTCTTATTAGAATAAGGCGTGAATGTGAGTTTTTCCGTAATTTAGTAAAGGGCTGTTTTAAACTTTGCTAGCGAAAGCATTGAAAAAATATTCAAGCACAATGCTTGGCAAGAGACAAGAAATATGTCAATATCTTTCACAGCATCTAATAGTGATTCGACAATTTTTTTTTTCACTTGCACATCCTTTGCGGAATAGCTGTGGCGCCCAATCGCGGTATTATCTTCATTATGGGTTTCCTTGTACCACTCGTGAGCTCGCTTAATTTATTAGACACTTAAAAGGCAATGTTATACTTAGACAGACATACAACTGTACTGCCCATGATTGCATAGACGTAATCGACAACACCATTAGTGTTGGGAAAACTCATTTTTGTTTTTGGCCTACACGCATAACCATGCAAATTTCCGGTAAAATGATCTGTCCAGTTGAAGGATATTATCGGCAAAAAGAGGGCCTAGGTGATTTTGCGGATTATAACATTTTTTTCCATTCAGAAAACGCTTTCGCCAATTTATGCGGACAATCAATCGTTTCAATGAACATTTGTCCGTATAGCTAGATGTAATCACCAGGTTGCTCCAGGTAGCGTTAGTATTTACAATTCCGATAATAGTCAAAACGTCTCCGTCGGTAGTTTCAGTTGTTATCGGATAAAATCTAAAAGGGTTGGAAGAAAGTTAGTGAAATGTATGGAAAAGGTGCTCTGGATTTGTTGCGAGTCTATGATAGTACTTTTTTTCCTGAAGAATACTCTGGGATATGAACAGCAAGTTCGTGTTTTTCCAATTAATTGAATGCATGCAAGCATGCAAGCAACTCGGTACAATCTTTGTACCTGTACCGATCTGGTTTACCACTGTACATTAAACATTCACTAACTGGGCGAAAAAGGGAAAACCAGTTATCGACATTCGCGTTTTAACTGGTCCGGCATGTTAAACGTGAAATAAATTGAGTTGATCATGAAATTGGATGAAAAAAAGGCTTCCAATGGAAGTTTTGCATTAAGTGCGACAACAGGTATGAAATATATTTTGAGGAAATTATTTTTCTGTAATTTAATCAATGTTTTTGTCATGCGAAAATAATGTCAATTTTCATAACATTTCAAATTTCTAATTTTTTCAAATTCGAATACCCCTCACAGCAAATCTTCCAATTGAATATGGCGTCGATTGTTTACGAAATTCTGCTTTTAAACTGGTCCAAGGACCAGTTAACGTTCGCCCAGTTAAAAAGCAGACAAGTTAAACCAGGACCAGTTAGCGAACGATTACTGTACATGGCTACAGTTGCTACTGTGCGCAAATATTTATTTCTTGTAATAATCACTTATCACGTTGTCATTCTGGTCGCGGGGTCTATCGGGTTGTCGATGTTAGATGGTTGGATAAAAAAATTATATAGCCTAATTCTTAACGTAAAAATGCATGACCCTGAGAAAGATTCCTTCTTTCATTAATCGCGACAATGAGAATTATTCGATGTATTCATATTTTGATTTTAAATTATTCGATACAAAATTACTCGATTATAATTTCAAATATTCGATTATTTGAATTAATCGAACGATTAACCGACGTCTCTACACGTACAACGCTAGTACAGCTGTATGTCTGTCCATGTCCATTTACTTGCGTCTCGACCGGCTGCGAACTCCTCTAGTCTAGAGTTCATTTCTCGCGTACCTTTTGAAAAGGTCCTATGTAACATCTTTATCATTACTTTTACCACCAGCAGTCAATAATAACTCTGAAAAACCCAATCGTAACTGTTGTCATGTGATTTTAGTTTGAAATTGAAGCCTTCGAGTGAAAAATGTTACATTGGACGTTTTGACTGACCGTTTTGTACATTGGACAAATAACGTTGCACGATGAGAATTTGAAAATAACTACTGAACAACGATCGCGGCAATACATACACACACTCTTTACAGATACACGGGCCAAAGGTTGTGCAGTCCACTGATCATTCAACAAGAGCCAAAGGTTGTACCGCTCATGACAAATCCACACGAGCTGATGTTTGTGCCGGCTAGTGACCATTCTATCCTGGATTCCTCGAGTCAAGAAGACGCACCACGCTAGATATGGGGTACATACTAGGGGGGCGTTGCTGATTAATGGTCAGCTGCATCCCAATAGGAAGTATCCCGTGTCGGGTACACGTACATAGTACTGGAGATAGCAACATCACAATTACGAAAACACTTGTAATACTAACCTCGAGTAATCGGTTACATATTACTGAAATAGTTGTAAGACAAACATTGTCGAAATATTGAACTCCCTATTGAACTATTTGACGCCATATGAGCTTTTTTGACGTAGGACTACGTCTAACCGGAAGATATAGGGGGTGAAATGGAAATCTAGGCATTGCACAAGTAGGAAAAAATGCAAGATTTGGAACGCTTATAACTCGAGCATTTCTCAATAGATTGCATCAATTGATAGGAAATATATCTACGCATCTATCATAACGAATAACATTTCATTTTTCTTGAGATAAATAATTGAATAATTGTGAAATATCAAGCATTGTCCAAAAGCACTATGTGCCCATTTTTGATTGGTCCATTTTGTGCTCCTCAAATCGTACCGAAAAAAAGGGGCAACCAGAGCAGCAGCGAAATACAATGAAGCACGATTGGAAAGGAAAAAGAAAAAATATGAACGAAACATTGGTCGCAGTCTCACACATGCGTAATTCTCGAGCCAGCCAGTCAGCTTAAAAATCCCCGCTCCGCTGCCGTAACGATCAACGCATTCTTTGTGTGGACACCGACTGGACAACATCGTTGCTGGACGAGCTGGACGGCGAGGGATTGCCTTTCTCAAGGCAAGAGGGTGGAGGTGGTAGCGCTGGAGTAGAGTAGAGTAGAGTTTCCAAAGGGCCTAGAGCTAGAGACGAATGAACTGAAAAAGTTTAAAGTCTCTATAATACAATACCTTCCTTCCTTCCTTCCGTAACGATAATTCTCATTCAAACCGTACACCACATCAGTTCGCATCACAACACATCAACAAACCAACCCAAGTAGCCATGTCTGGACATGGCAAAGGAGGAAAAGTGAAGGGAAAGGCAAAATCCCGCTCGAACCGGGTTGGTCTGGAGTTCCCCGCAAAGGTAGCTAGGCCGAGCGCGTTAGTACCAGTGCACCAGTCCACCTAGCCGGCGTTATATAGTTTCGGCCACCGAAGTGATCGAGTTAGCTGGCAAAGCTGCTCGCGACGATAAGAAAGCATTCGGAACAGAACACATTCGGTTCGGTGGACATCAAGACAACAGGCAGTTGCAGCGAGTGGCGAGTGGCAAACTCAATTGCAAAACGGCAGCTGGTAGCAGAAGAAAAAAGTTTGTTCTTTATACAATCTACTTTGGTGGCAAATCCAGAACAAGGCGGCATCGAGGGCGTTCGAAATGGTTTTTTTTTTCAAAACCACGAGTACAAAGTTTTCTAAATTGGAACCATTCCATAAAACACGGCGCTTATCAGGGCCAATAAACCTTTTAAAAAAAGAGTTTACGAAATACAGTTCAATGCTTTCTAAAATAATACCCAAAATAATAATAAAACACAAATTGATTTTTTCATAATTTGTTTGCCAGGATCTGATGAGTATGTGAATTTGGCAGTTGTTCTGAGCTTATTGATAGTTGGGGACTTTCCTGATTATTCAATTTTCACCAATTCTTAAATTGTTTCCAGATTGAAAGTACAGTAATTTACAATTAGTTCGACATTTAGCTAACACGACATATTTAGTTGGACATTTTTGTAAACATAGAGATCCATATTATGACCCCACATTGAAAGTCGACACTGTACCACTGTCATCGCAAATGTTCAATTACAGATTAAAATCGCCTCCAATGCGACACTGAGTGGTGCTTCAGTACGTCGCATTAAATAAAATTTACTGTACAACATGTCACAAGCTGGATGGGAAGAAATTTTCCAATTTTTGATTGGTCCATTTTGTGCTCCTCAAATCGTACCGACCAAAACGGGCAACCAGAGCAGCAGCGAAATACAATGAAGCACGATTGGAAAGGAAAAAGAAAAAATATGAACGAAACATTGGTCGCAGTCTCACACATGCGTAATTCTCGAGCCAGCCAGTCAGCTTAAAAATCCCCGCTCCGCTGCCGTAACGATCAACGCATTCTTTGTGTGGACACCGACTGGACAACATCGTTGCTGGACGAGCTGGACGGCGAGGGATCAAGTGCCTTTCTCAAGGCAAGAGGGTGGAGGTGGTAGCGCTGGAGTAGAGTAGAGTAGAGTTTCCAAAGGGCCTTTCTCAAGGCTAGAGACGAATGAACTGAAAAGGTTTAAAATCTCTATAATACAATACCTTCCTTCCTTCCTTCCGTAACGATCATTCTCATTCAAACCGTACACCACATCAGTTCGCATCACAACACATCAACAAACCAACCCAAGCAGCCATGTCTGGACATGGCAAAGGAGGAAAAGTGAAGGGAAAGGCAAAATCCCGCTCGAACCGTGTTGGTCTGGAGTTCCCCGCAAGGGTAGCTAGGCCGAGCGCGTTAGTACCAGTGCACCAGTCCACCTAGCCGGCGTTATATAGTTTCGGCCACCGAAGTGATCGAGTTAGCTGGCAAAGCTGCTCGCGACGATAAGAAAACCCGCATTCGGAACAGAACACATTCGGTTCGGTGGACATCAAGACAACAGGCAGTTGCAGCGAGTGGCGAGTGGCAAACTCAATTGCAAAACGGCAGCTGGTAGCAGAAGAAAAAAGTTTGTTCTTTATACAATCTACTTTGGTGGCAAATCCAGAACAAGGCGGCATCGAGGGCGTTCGAAATGGTTTTTTTTCAAAACCACGTGTACAAAGTTTTCTAAATTGGAACCATTCCATAAAACACGGCGCTTATCAGGGCCAATAAACCTTTCAAAAAAGAGTTTACGAAATACAGTTCAATGCTTTCTAAAATAATACCCAAAATAATAATAAAACACAAATTGATTTTTTCATAATTTTTTTTTTTTTTTTTTATAAATTCGTTTATTTTTACAGGCTCAGATACATAAGTTTAAAGGAGCCGAAATCTTAAATATATTTTTAAAACTATATATATGAACAATTTTCTTAAATCTATGGTTAGTAATGTGGGAAACCGATTACTCGTGGTGGACTCGAGATTAAAAGGGTGACATTTTCTCAGGAAAAGGAAGGGGTATAAGGAAATTATTACAATGTTGATAATCACACACACTTAATTCTTAAATATATTCGTACATCAGTTGTGAATTTACATTTCATTCTTCTGTTTATAGCAAGCGGACCAATTACTCACAAAGGAAGAAATGGAGGGTATAAGGATATAAGGATAATCACACACGAACATCGATAGATTTAAGGAAAACATATATTTGGGACATGTAATCAAGGTCTAACCGAGCCAACACATCTCTCACCGGCACATTGGGCTGCCTTCCTCTAGCCCGAAGGGAGTTCTCTAAATTCGATCTGGCAACAAGATACACCTCACACGACCAAACAACGTGTTCGATGTCGTGGTAACCTCGGCCACAAACGCAGATATTGCTGCCGGCCAGATTGAAACGAAAGAGTAGCGCGTCTAACGAACAGTGATTGGACATGAGTCGGGAGAAGGTGCGAATAAAGTCCCGACTCAAGTCCAGACTTTTGAACCATGGTTTGAGGCTAACCTTAGGGATAATCGAGTGAAGCCACCGGCCCAATTCATCTTCGTTCCATTTGCGTTGCCAGTTAGCGATGGTATTTTTACGGACTAAAGAGTAAAATTCATTGAAGGCGATTTGACGCTGATAAATATCGCCTTCAATCGCACCTACCTTTGCTAATGAGTCAGCCCTCTCATTACCCGGAATTGAGCAATGAGAAGGGACCCACACAAAGGTAATGACATAACAGCGTCTGGATAAAGCACTCAAAATTTTTCGTATTCTCTCAAGGAAGTACGGCGAGTGCTTTTCCGGCCTCACTGAACGGATAGCTTCGACAGAGCTAAGACTATCCGTTACAATGTAATAGTGTTCAACAGGTCGTGAGGCGACGCTGTCCAGCGCCCAATGAATTGCTGCCAATTCAGCAATATACACTGAGCAAGGATTCTGAAGACTGTGTGAGGTGCTAAAAAATTCGTTGAACACTCCAAATCCTGTGGACTCATTTATAGTGGACCCATCAGTAAAGTACATATTATCACAATTGATACCCCTATATTTTTCATCGAAGATCGTTGGAGCGAGCCTCGATCGTTGGTAATCTGAATATCCATGGATATCTTGCTTCATGGACAGATCAAAATGCACAGAGGAATTGATGTAGTCAGGGAAACAAACACGGTTGGGAATATACGAAGAAGAATCAACCTGCATGGAGATGAATTCATGATATGAACTCATGAATCCGGAGTGAAAATTTAGCTCGATCAGCCGCTCAAAATTTCCGATCACCAATAGGTTCATGACCTTACACCGGATGAAGAACCGAAGAGATAATAAATTGAAGCGATCTTTTAGTGGGAGTAGGCCTGCCAAAACCTCGAGACTCATGGTATGCGTTGAGGGCATACATCCCAACGCAATACGGAGACAAAGATACTGAATTCGCTCGAGTTTAATTAAGTGTGTTTTGGCAGCTGATTGAAAACAGAAACTGCCATACTCCATCACTGAGAGAATAGTTGTTCTATACAACATTATAAGATCTTCGGGATGGGCTCCCCACCAGGTGCCGGTAATTGTACGGAGAAAATTTATTCTTTGTTGGCATTTTTTACTCAGATACCTAATATGGGCCCCCCAAGTACATTTGGAGTCGAACCAGACCCCAAGATACTTGAATGACATAGCATGAGTGATCGGTTTACCCAAAAGTTGAAGCTTTGGTTTTGCTGGTCTATGCTTCCTAGAAAAAACCACCATCTCTGTTTTCTCCGTGGAGAATTCGATCCCTAGCCCAATGGCCCAGGTTGAAAAATTGTTCAAAGTATCTTGTAAGGGTTCTTGTAGGTCGGATTCTGTTGATCCTACGACAGAGACCACTCCATCATCTGCAAGTTGTCTTAGGCTGCAATTTTGTGTAAGGCAATTGTCGATGTCGCTTACATAGAAGTTGTACAAAAGGGGGCTTAAACATGAGCCCTGGGGGAGGCCCATGTAAGAGACCCGACTTACTGCCGAATCTCCGTGAGAAAAGTTCAAATGCTTCTCACAAAGCAAGTTATATAACATATTATTCAATAGAGGCGGCAGACCCCGAGAGTGTAATTTGTCTGTCAAAACCTCTATTGAAACAGAATCAAAGGCCCCCTTTATGTCCAAGAATACTGAAGCCATTTGTTTTTTTTCGGCGTAAGCCATTTGAATTTCTGAAGAAAGCAACGCAAGACAATCATTCGTCCCCTTGCCCCTGCGGAACCCATATTGTGTATCTGAGAGTAGGCCATTCGTTTCAACCCATCGATCAAGGCGAAACAAGATCATTTTCTCCAACAATTTCCGTATACAAGACAGCATTGCTATTGGGCGGTACGAATTGAAGTCGGACGCGGGTTTTCCGGGTTTTTGAATAGCTATAACTCGTACTTGTCTCCAATCATCTGGAACAATATTATTCTCCAGAAACCGATTGTATAAATTCAACAAGCGATGTTTCGCCACATCAGGGAGGTTTTTCAGCAAGTTGAACTTAATTCTATCCGATCCCGGAGCAGAATTGTTACATGAAAGCAGAGCAAGAGAGAATTCTACCATCGAAAACTCGGAATCAAGATCGCACCTATCTTGTGGTATATCTCGAACAATTTTTTGCACAGGAGCGGAATCAGGACAAACCTTCCGTGCAAAATTAAAAATCCATCGATGTGAATATTCCTCGCTTTCATTGGATGAAGAGCGATTTCTCATGTTTCGAGCCACTTTCCATAATTTTTTCATTGACGTTTCTCGTGACAAACCTCCCACGAAATTTCGCCAATAAGCACGTTTTTTCCCTTTGATCAAGTTTTTAAATTGATTTTCAAGGTCCAAATACGATTGAAAATTTTCAATGGTTCCACGTTTCCGAAAAGCTTTGAATGCGTTCGATTTATCCTGATAAAGCTTGGAACATTGGCTATCCCACCATGGATTGGGAGGCCTTTGACGAATAGTGGAGCCTGGGATGGGTTTCGTTTGAGCGCGAACCGCGCTGTCATAGATCAAACGAGAAAGGAAGTTATACTCCTCCAATGGAGGTAAACCATCTCTGGAATTGATGGCTAGAGCAATCGCGTCCGCATATTTTTTCCAGTCAATGTGTCTTGTGAGGTCATATGCCATGTTTATAGATTCAGAAAAATTCGACCCAATGGTGATGGAAATTTTGATTGGCAAGTGATCACTACCGTTGGGGTCCTGGATTACATTCCACTTGCAATCTAACGATAGTGAATTCGAGCAAAGCGAGAGGTCAAGAGCACTTGGGTTAGCAGGAGGTTTAGGTACACGTGTTGTTTCCCCAGTGTTCAAAAGTGTCATATTGAAGCTGTTACAAAGATCATATATCAACAATGAACGACTGTCGTCGTACTGTTCCCCCCAGGCAGTTCCGTGAGAATTGAAGTCTCCCAAGATCAATCGTGGCTCAGGAAGGAGTGAGCACATGTCAACAAGTTGCTTGCGGCTAACCGCAGCTCTCGGAGGCCAATACAAGCTGACAATACAGAGGTCTTTTCCTCTGATGTTTGCATGACAAGCAACAGCTTCAATCCCTCCAATAGGTGGAAGGTCAATTCGAAAAAATGAGTGGCACTTATTGATCCCCAATAGCACCCCTCCGTATCTGTCATCACGGTCCAAGCGTATAATATTAAAATCGTGGAAAGAGAGATCATCTCGCGAAGAAAGCCAAGTTTCGGACAGAGCAAAAACATCACAATTGAAGTTATGAATTAAAAATTTGAATGTATCCAATTTAGGGATAAGACTACGACAATTCCACTGTAAAACAGTGATATCTCCGACCTCTCTATTTGAATTAGACATCAAGAGAGATAATCATTGCAAGGAGGGGCCATGTTTGCATCAATTGTTGCAAAATTGTCTTTAATACTGGAAGCATTGATATGACAATGGTTCTGATGGAGTCGGAAACATTAAAGCATGTGAAGATTTGAGCCACAAGGTCAGTCAACTTTATAAATCCCGATTGGGAAGTTGAATTGGACGGTAAAATAGGGACAGTTGGGGTTTTTGATGTCCCTTCGAGTGCTGGGTCGTTCGAAGGTGAATTATTCCCACGGAAGCCAGGAGGAACCTGATTTTGCTTGTCCGCTGCACTCGATTTTTTAGGCATGCTAACAGAGGGTATAACCGGAGGGGCTTGTCCTTGAACTTTGGGAGTGGTCACATTTTTGCGCCGGGGATTCCCTTGGAAGATGTACGGTGTGCCCTCGTTAGCTGTATCCGCTTCCATTTCGTCAACTGGCAGCGAAGCGAAGACATTGTTTGCGGTTAAAGGTTGTTGCTGTTGGGCCAATGGAGAAGCGCCCTTCAAAATTTCCGCAAAAGTGCGCTTCGAGCGTTCCTTTAAAGAGCGCTTCTGCATCTCCCAGCGACTCTTGTAAGTTTCACAAGCCGAGAGCACGTGCGGATTTCCTCCGCAATATGGACACTTTTGCTCAATCGCACTGCAGGATTTGTCCACATGTTGCTCTCCGCAAGTGGCACAACGCTCCTTGTTGGCGCAGTAAGCTGCTGTGTGACCAACTGACTTGCATTTCAGGCAAGTCATGGGCTTTGGCACGAAGAGTCGCAGCGGTAGCCTCAATTTGTCCACCATAACGTAGTCAGGGAGGGCGGAGCCAGCAAAAGTGACTCTAAACGAGTCGGACGGCGTAAATTTCGATTCTTTCCCTTCCTGGGAGACTTTGCCGAGTTGTCGGCATTCTAAGATTTTAACCTTAATCAAAGGCAGCTTTTTAAATCTGCCATCTCCTTCCATAATTGATTTGCACGTCAGACCCGTTTCGGTTATCACCCCCGAGATTTCTACGTCATGGGAAGGCACGTAGACACGATATTCCAGGGTAAACATCTGGTCGACGACAATACCGTTTGCGTCTTTCCGATCAGCCACGACAACACGCAGTTTGGTCGGTCTAACCTTCGTAATTTCTGTCACGGAGGTGTATCTTGCCAGATCTTTCATGATCTGAATAACATTAAGTGCTTTTCCGTTTGGCTTAGGCCTGAAGAAAACAACCCACGGACCAGTTCCAGGTGCATCTTCAGGATAGACCTTGACACGTGGAGAGAAGACAACAGGAGGAGAAGGAGATGACGAGGATTGAAGGGGATCGGGGACAACAGGATGGGGAGGCGAAATCTGAGCTGGGGTAGGAGCGAGGGGGGTTGGAGAGGAGATATTTGCAGGTTTTTTAGAGGGGGGCTTGCTAGAGTTAGCAGACTCGTCCCCGGACGAAACATCCTCTGATGTAGGAACGCGTTTAAGTGTCTTCGCTGTTCCTTTATTTGTTTTTTCAACCAGAGGGGAGTCATCATCAGAGATCTCCATATCTGGAGATCCTCCCCCTCCTTCTGCCATTCTGTAATTGGTACTTATAATCTAATATTTTGTTTTAATAATAATAATAATTAAAAAAAAAAAATAAAAAAAAATCTTATATCTTATTTATTTCTATTCACCACAATGCACCCAGTGCTGATGAACTGGCAACCGCTGCTTGCTTCTCAATCTGAGCGCTTGAGCGCTCGGCACTATCACACACCACTAAGAAGTGATGCTCTCCTTCACACTGCTGTAAGTGAACAGCGAATCGCGCTGGTATTGTGTGCGTGCAACTGAGCACCGATGTCCGACTTCGATTGCGATGGCGACAAATCGGCGAAAACTGAAAGCCGGCTGGCCTTGCCAGGCTTTGATGATTCTGCTTTTCTTACTAATTCCGAGTTCACACTGCGTTTTACGATATCTCGAACAGTTCGAAAACGCGCGAAAAAAGCACACCCGGGCGATAAAAAAAAATAACAGCCAACGGTAACCGAAAACAATGCTTTAACGGAGACGCTCACAGCACATGACCGGTTACTCGAAGCTTATGCCGAAGAATGACGTTTCATAATTTGTTTGCCAGGATCTGATGAGTATGTGAATTTGGCAGTTGTTCTGAGCTAATTGATAGTTGGGGACTTTCCTGATTATTCAATTTTCACCATTTCTTAAATTGTTTCCAGATTGAAAGTACAGTAATTTACAATTAGTTCGACATTTAGCTAATTGGACGGACATGTAATGCTACATATTTAGTTGGACATTTTTGTAAACATAGAGATCCATATTATGACCCCACATTGAAAGTCGACACTGTACCACTGTCATCGCAAATGTTCAATTACAGATTAAAATCGCCTCCAATGCGACACTGAGTGGTGCTTCAGTACGTCGCATTAAATAAAATTTACTGTACAACATGTCACAAGCTGGATGGGAAGAAATTTTCCAATTTTTGATTGGTCCATTTTGTGCTCCTCAAATCGTACCGACCAAAACGGGCAACCAGAGCAGCAGCGAAATACAATGAAGCACGATTGGAAAGGAAAAAGAAAAAATATGAACGAAACATTGGTCGCAGTCTCACACATGCGTAATTCTCGAGCCAGCCAGTCAGCTTAAAAATCCCCGCTCCGCTGCTGTAACGATCAACGCATTCTTTGTGTGGACACCGACTGGACAACATCGTTGCTGGACGAGCTGGACGGCGAGGGATCAAGTGCCTTTCTCAAGGCAAGAGGGTGGAGGTGGTAGCGCTGGAGTAGAGTAGAGTAGAGTTTCCAAAGGGCCTTTCTCAAGGCTAGAGACGAATGAACTGAAAAGGTTTAAAATCTCTATAATACAATACCTTCCTTCCTTCCTTCCGTAACGATCATTCTCATTCAAACCGTACACCACATCAGTTCGCATCACAACACATCAACAAACCAACCCAAGCAGCCATGTCTGGACATGGCAAAGGAGGAAAAGTGAAGGGAAAGGCAAAATCCCGCTCGAACCGTGTTGGTCTGGAGTTCCCCGCAAGGGTAGCTAGGCCGAGCGCGTTAGTACCAGTGCACCAGTCCACCTAGCCGGCGTTATATAGTTTCGGCCACCGAAGTGATCGAGTTAGCTGGCAAAGCTGCTCGCGACGATAAGAAAACCCGCATTCGGAACAGAACACATTCGGTTCGGTGGACATCAAGACAACAGGCAGTTGCAGCGAGTGGCGAGTGGCAAACTCAATTGCAAAACGGCAGCTGGTAGCAGAAGAAAAAAGTTTGTTCTTTATACAATCTACTTTGGTGGCAAATCCAGAACAAGGCGGCATCGAGGGCGTTCGAAATGGTTTTTTTTTCAAAACCACGAGTACAAAGTTTTCTAAATTGGAACCATTCCATAAAACACGGCGCTTATCAGGGCCAATAAACCTTTCAAAAAAGAGTTTACGAAATACAGTTCAATGCTTTCTAAAATAATACCCAAAATAATAATAAAACACAAATTGATTTTTTCATAATTTGTTTGCCAGGATCTGATGAGTATGTGAATTTGGCAGTTGTTCTGAGCTAATTGATTGTTGGGGACTTTCCTGATTATTCAATTTTCACCAATTCTTAAATTGTTTCCAGATTGAAAGTACAGTAATTTACAATTAGTTCGACATTTAGCTAATTGGACGGACATGTAATGCTACATATTTAGTTGGACATTTTTGTAAACATAGAGATCCATATTATGACCCCACATTGAAAGTCGACACTGTACCACTGTCATCGCAAATGTTCAATTACAGATTAAAATCGCCTCCAATGCGATACTGAGTGGTGCTTCAGTACGTCGCATTACATAAAATTTACTGTACAACATGTCACAAGCTGGATGGGAAGAAATTTTCCAATTTTTGATTGGTCCATTTTGTGCTCCTCAAATCGTACCGACCAAAACAGGCAACCAGAGCAGCAGCGAAATACAATGAAGCACGATTGGAAAGGAAAAAGAAAAAATATGAACGAAACATTGGTCGCAGTCTCACACATGCGTAATTCTCGAGCCAGCCAGTCAGCTTAAAAATCCCCGCTCCGCTGCCGTAACGATCAACGCATTCTTTGTGTGGCCACCGACTGGACAACATCGTTGCTGGACTAGCTGGACGGCGAGGGATCAAGTGCCTTTCTCAAGGCAAGAGGGTGGAGGTGGTAGCGCTGGAGTAGAGTAGAGTAGAGTTTCCAAAGGGCCTTTCTCAAGGCTAGAGACGAATGAACTGAAAAAGTTCAAAGTCTCTATAATACAATACCTTCCTTCCTTCCTTCCGTAACGATAATTCTCATTCAAACCGTACATCACATCAGTTCGCATCACAACACATCAACAAACCAACCCAAGCAGCCATGTCTGGAAATGGCAAAGGAGGAAAAGTGAAGGGAAAGACAAAATCCCGCTCGAACCGTGTTGGTCTGGAGTTCCCCGCAAGGGTAGCTAGGCCGAGCGCGTTAGTACCAGTGCACCAGTCCACCTAGCCGGCGTTATATAGTTTCGGCCACCGAAGTGATCGAGTTAGCTGGCAAAGCTGCTCGCGACGATAAGAAAACCCGCATTCGGAACAGAACACATTCGGTTCGGTGGACATCAAGACAACAGGCAGTTGCAGCGAGTGGCGAGTCGCAAACTCAATTGCAAAACGGCAGCTGGTAGCAGAAGAAAAAAGTTTGTTCTTTATACAATCTACTTTGGTGGCAAATCCAGAACAAGGCGACATCGAGGGCGTTCGAAATGGTTTTTTTTTCAAAACCACGAGTACAAAGTTTTCTAAATTGGAACCATTCCATAAAACACGGCGCTTATCAGGGCCAATAAACCTTTCAAAAAAGAGTTTACGAAATACAGTTCAATGCTTTCTAAAATAATACCCAAAATAATAATAAAACACAAATTGATTTTTTCATAATTTGTTTGCCAGGATCTGATGAGTATGTGAATTTGGCAGTTGTTCTGAGCTTATTGATAGTTGGGGACTTTCCTGATTATTCAATTTTCACCAATTCTTAAATTGTTTCCAGATTGAAAGTACAGTAATTTACAATTAGTTCGACATTTAGCTAACACGACATATTTAGTTGGACATTTTTGTAAACATAGAGATCCATATTATGACCCCACATTGAAAGTCGACACTGTACCACTGTCATCGCAAATGTTCAATTACAGATTAAAATCGCCTCCAATGCGACACTGAGTGGTGCTTCAGTACGTCGCATTAAATAAAATTTACTGTACAACATGTCACAAGCTGGATGGGAAGAAATTTTCCAACTGTGAAAGCTATGGCGAGTGGCAAACGCAATCGTTAAACAGGAAGGTTTAGCCGAACAAGATGGGGATATCGAGTGATAACAAAACAATAAACTCTTTAGATTAAAGATACTTTTGTGATCCTGAAAAGGACCCTTTTCAGCCTGCATGTGAATCCAACGATCGAACAAATCGTAATGAGTGTATTTTTTTGCCATCGCTGCCTTTTAACGCTCATTCATTCGTCTCGTTGGACTCGCCCCTTTGGCTGAGTCTGCCGATTTGTCTCTATCCTGTGAGCGTGTACCGTTAAAGTACAAGTACGCGGATCCGCTGAAAAATATATCATTCTCTTTCAAACCGTAAATCAGTGTGGTTGTATGGCATCGTTTCACATCACATCGCATCAACGGATTGGTGCCAGAGCACCAGTATACCTAACAGCGGTTATAGCGTTTCGGCCGCCGGAGTGCTCGAGTTGGCTTGCAAAGCTGCTCACGACAATAAGAAAACCCACCTACAGAACAGAGCACATTCGGTTCGGTGGCAACAACTAGTTTCAGCAAGTGGCAAACGCAATCGCAAAACGGCAGCAGGTAGAAGAAAGAAAAAGTTTGTTTATACAGACTGCATTGGTGGCAAAACCAGCCACCGTAAAACACAGCGCTTTTCAGGGCCATTAAACCTTTCAAAGAAGAATTATTAAAAGTTTTTCACAATGCCAATGCATTCTAAAGTGACATAATATGACATATAATATAAACTGATTTTTTTTTGTTTATGCTTGTTCTTGAACTTATTGGTGGTTGGGGTCTTTTAAATTGATCATTCAGTTTTCACAAACCCATGTATGGTTTCCGAATTAAAAGTGGCTTCAAATTACAACACATTGTATGCAGGATGGTATTAACGAATTTTCTCGGTAGCAAGAACTGCTTTCTTTGGTTGATAACTGATGTTGAAAATTGACTGACGTTACATCTGCATTACATAGAGAAATAACTAAGAAGCAACACGATGAGCTATGTATTTCCTGCTGCTCTGTTCTTATTTTAAAGGACTTTAATCCGAAGGTCATCCGTCCCTGTATTTACTGTTGGTTTTTCAGAACGCTTATAGCTCGTTTATTTCTCGACAGATCGTAGAGTTCGTCTCCAAAACATCAGTTCTTTTTCATTTTTATTTACTTTGTTTGCGGAGACTACAAATCTTACAATTCATTCGTCTCCGAAAGATAGGTAGGTATTCACGTAGGAGAAGAAAATAAAACAATATATTTAAAATATATATTTAGCAAAAGCTGTCCCCTTTGTATAGTCCTACGTCACTCCGGTTATGTCCCCGACATTACCCACCCGTCTTTTTTTATCCAAAATATATATTTTTATTTAATATGGCGTCAACCTGACGGGGCCGGGAGTTCAATATTTCGACAATGTTTGCCTTATAACTATGTTAGTAATATGTAACCGATTACTCGCGGTTGGCTCGAGGTTAGTATTACAAGTGTTTTCGTAATTGTGATGTTGCTGTCTCCAATGCTCTGTACCTGTGCCCGACACGGGATACTTCCTTTTGGGATGCAGCTGACCATTAATCAGCAACGCCCCCTAGTCTGTACCCCATATCTAGCGTGGTGCGTCTTCTCGACTCGAGGAATCCAGGATAGAATGGTCACTAGCCGGCGCAAACATCAGCTCGTGTAGAGTTGTCATGAGCGGTACAACCTTTGGCTCTTGTTGAATGATCAGTGGACTGCACAACCTTTGGCCCGTGTATCTGTAAAGAGTGTGTGTATGTATTGCCGCGACTAAGTAAAAGTTTATAGATCGGATAGGAGGGATATGAAACAGGGACACAATGAAGGAAACATCATTAAACGTTGACATCGGCGTTTCTGAGGAACAGGTATAGATGAAGCAGAAGATCAGGATCACGGCTACCTGAGATATCCCGGACGGGGATATCCGATTGTCTGCCTTTTGCTCTCAATGCTCTAGAGAGCTGAGAGCGAGCAGCATGGAACCGGATACACAACCAGACAATATGCTCGATGTTGTGGTAGCCATCGCCACAATCACAAAGATTGTTTGCTGCGAGCCCAATGCGATAGAGATGCGCGTTTAGGTTGTAGTGATTGGACATAAGCCGAGATATCACGCGAATGAAATCACGACCTACATTCAATCCCTTAAACCAAGCTTTCGTCGAAACCTTAGGGATAATCGTGTGTAAAAAATGTAATGTGGCTGGCGATTCGATTGGTATATGAGCCTTAATAAAAATATATATTTTGGATAAAAAAAAATTAGTGGGTTATATCTATGATATAACCGCAAGGTTCACGTGGAACTACCTTAGCTGAGCAATCATTCGTTTGTATTGATTAAATTCTTGATTGAATGAAACAGTTTCCAAATTCAATTGAGTTCAATATATTTGCTCTGTGAGTGAAAAAAATGAACAAATGCCGTGTAAAGTCAATTCATTTATTGTGATTGATTGTTCTTCGTTACAAGTAAATTTAATGACGGACCTTTTACGTTTGGTATGATGACTAGAACAAAATATATGTACGGAAGAATTATCAAACGTTTGATGAACCAGCCTAAGGCTGAAAATCTTTCCAATAAAGACAAAAAAAAATTATCAAACTATTATTTTATTTTACATTTCCCTCTGAAGTTTACATCCCAAAAGTGTACATACTTCTCGAATCTCGAATTTGCTTGAAACTGGGAAGTACATTCGCTTCTAGTGGCTGCACGATTTTCCCAGGTTCCTAAGTTTAGAAGATCATGTTAGGACAGACATATTTCACTCTGCACAAAGGCAAGCGAGGACAAAAGTACTCGCAGTTTGCATTTATTTGCAGAGCCGATTTCCCCAGAAACCACGGTTTTGAAGTCTGTGTTAGGGAAACACATTTCAATCGGAACAAAAATACCCCCGATTTGTATGAATTCGCAATGCCGATTTCCCCACGCTTCATGGATTTGAAGTCTGTGTTAGGGAAACACATTCCAGTCGGAACAAAAATACCCCCGACTTGCATGAATTTGAAATACCGATTTCTCCAGGCACCTTGGTTTAGAAATCTCTATTAGGGAACACATTTCGGTGGGAACAAAAGCTCCCCCTACTTTCGTGTGTTCTTTTTCTTCTTTTTGGCTATAAGAGGGTTTAAACTTTTCAGTTCACTCGCCTCTAGGCTCTTTCGTGTGCTTGCAATGCCGATTTCGCTGCTTGGTTTTAAAGTCTGTGTTAGGGAACATTTTTCGATGAGAACAAAAGTCCCCCTACTTTCATGTATTTGCAATGCCGATTTCCCCAAGACTGCTTGGTTTTGATGGCTGTGTTAGGGAAACCGTAAATCGGGCCAATCAAAACGATGCAGTTAGGGCGTTTAGATAACGCCTAATATTTTACAGTTATTCAATTGTTTATCTAATGAAAAACAACATTTTGTTAGTTGCGATAGATGCGTAGAAATATTCCCTATCAAGTGATGCAAACATCTCTCCTATCCAGTACGAAATGTTCGAGCTATAAGCATTCGAAATCTTTCATTTTTTCCTGCATGTTCTGTGTTTAGGTTTTCATTTTACCCTCCATATATTCCGGTTAGACGTAGTCCCACGTCAAAATTGTGAGGGGTTGTATCTAGGACACGACCGCATATTTTCGACGTAGAACTACGCAATTACATTATGCAATCCACTTGTTTACCACTTCGAATATTATTTTAGAATGCATCGATATTTTTAATAAATTATGTTCTTCGTTACAAATAAATTTGATGAACTTTCTTTTACGTTTGATATGATGCCTAGGACTACCAAAATATGTGAACGGAAAAATTGTCAAACGATCATTGTATTTTACATTTCCCTCCGAAATTATTGCACATCTCATGTTTACGTAGTTCTCGAACCGCGAAAGTTCATTCACCTCTAGTATCTGAAAAGACGATTTTCCAGGCTTCTCAGTTTAAAAGTACTTTTAGGGAAACATATTCCGGTCTGCACAACGACAAGCGAGTACAAATGTATTCAATTCCAAAAAATACTCCTGACTTGCATGTATTTGCTTTGCGGTTTCCACGAGGCACATTACTTTTGAAGTCCGTATTAGGAAAAAACTACTCAGTGGGAGAAAAATACCCCCGACTTGCATGTTTTGACAAAGCGGATTCCCCCAGGCACATTACTTTTGAAGTCCGTGTTAGGGAAACACATCTCGGTGGGAACAAAAATACCCCCGGCTTGCTTTCCGCAATTGATTTCCACAAGATCATCGATTCTGAAGTCTGTGCTGGGGAAACCGTAAATCGGGCCAATCAAGACTTGGCAGTTGGGGCGTTTAAATAACGCTTGACATTTTACAGTTATTCAAATGTCCATCTCAGGAAAAATAATATTTTATTAATTGTGATAGACGATAGATTGATGATAGATGATAGATTGTGATTATAATTGATGCAAACATCTTTCCGATCTGTTAGGAAATGTTCGAGTTATAACCATTCGAAATAATGTATGGAAAAAAGAAGTTTTTCCAGTTTTCATGAATTTAAACCGTTTAGAGATTAGCGAATTATAATGTATAGCATGTTCAAATGCACTATGTGCCCATTTTTGATTGGTCCATTTTGTGCTCCTCAAATCGTACCGACCAAAACGGGTAACCAGAGCAGCAGCGAAATACAATGAAGCACGATTGGAAAGGAAAAAGAAAAAATATGAACGAAACATTGGTCGCAGTCTCACACATGCGTAATTCTCGAGCCAGCCAGTCAGCTTAAAAATCCCCACTCCGCTGCCGTAACGATCATTCTTTGTGTGGACACCGACTGGACAACATCGTTGCTGGACGAGCTGGACGGCGAGGGATCGAGTGCCTTTCTCAAGGCAAGAGGGTGGAGGTGGTAACGCTGGAGTAAATAGAGTAGATTTTCAAAGGGCCTTTCTCAAGGCTAGAGACGAATGAACTGCAAAAGTTTAAAGTCTCTATAATACAAGACCTTCCTTCCTTCCGTAACGATCATTATCATCCAAACCGTACACCACATCGTTTCGCATCACATCACATCAACAAACCAACACAAGCAGCCATGTCTGGACATTGCAAAGGAGGAAAAGTGAAGGGAAAGGCAAAATCCCGCTCGAACAGTGTTGGTCTCCAGTTCCCCGTATGTGTATCCGCCAATTGCTCCGCAAGGGTAGCTAGGCTGAGCGCGTTAGTACCAGTGCACCAGTCCACCTAGCCGGCGTTATATAGTTTCGGCCGCCGAAGTGATCGAGTTGGCTGGCAAAGCTGCTTGCGACGATAAGAAAACCCGCATTAGGAACAGACCACATTCAGTTCGGTGGACATCAAGACAACAACAGGCAGTTGCAGCGAGTGGCGAGTGGCAAACGCAATCGCAAAACGGCATCAGGTAGCAGAAGAAAAAAGTTTGTTCTTTATACAAACTGCTTTGGTGGCAAATCCAGAACAAGGCGGCATCGAGGGCGTTCGAAATGTTTTTTTTTTTCAAAACCACGAGTACTAAGTTTTCTAAATTGGAACCATTCCATAAAACACGGCGCTTATCAGGGCCATTAAATCTTTCAAAAAAGAGTTTACGAAATACAGTTCAATGCATTCTAAAATGTTATCCAAAATAATAATAAAACACAAATTGATTTTTTCACAATTTGTTTGCCAGAATATGATGAGTTTGAGAATTTGGCAGTTGTACTGGGTGTATTGATGGTTGGAGACTTTCTCGATTATTCAATTCTTAAATTGCTTCCAGATTGAAAGTACATTAATTTACATTTAGTTCGACATTTAGCTAATTGGACGGACCTGTAATGCGACATATTTAGTTGGACATTTTTGTAAACATGGAGTTCGGGGTCCAAGTTATGACCCAACATGTCCCAAGCTGGATGGGATAAAATTTTCCAACTGTGAAAGCTGTACCACTGTCATCGCAAATGTTTAATTACAGGTTAAAATCGCCTCCAATGCGACACTGAGTGGTACTTCGGCATATCGCATTAAATGTAATTTACAGTACAACATGTCCCAAGCTGGATGGGAAGAAATTTTCCAACTTTGAATCCTGTGGCGAGTGGCAAACGCAATCGCTAAACAGGAAGGTTTAGCCGAACAAGATGGGTATATCGAGTGATAACAAAACAATAAACTCTTTAGATTAAAGATGATTTTGTGGTCCTGAAAAGGACCCTTTTTAGTGTTTGCTTTCGAATCAGCAGTCGGAAAACGCTCTTTATTTGGAGCTGGTATACTTCTTCACCGCTTTGGTACCTTCGGAAACCGCATGCAAGTTCACCGGGAAGCAACAGACTGATTGCGATCTGAATTTCCCTCGCCGTAATGGTTGTCCACTTATTGTGGTGGGTCAGACGCGGGACTTCCGCTACGATACGCTCAAAGATGCATTGACGAAGCTCATGACGCTCATCGCCTTCGATGAGAAACCTGTGTCGGGATGATCCGGATGCAGCACCTTATGATGTAGATAGCATATGATTCCTTCTCCTCCTTCTTGTCGGTTTCCGAGATATTCTTCTGCGCCGTGCCGAACTTTTTGGCGGCTTTTCCACTATTCCACTAGTCTTCGGTACCTTCGTGTTTGTTAGAAACAACTGCATGTGAATCCAACGAGCGAACAAATCGTAATGAATGTATTTTTTTGCCATCGCTGCCTTTTAACGCTCATTCGTTCGTCTCGTTGGACTCGCCCCTTTGGCTGAGTCTGCTGATTTATCTCTATCCTGTGAGCGTGTACCGCCAAAGTACAAAACGCGCGGACCCGCAGAAAAGTATATCATTCTCTTTCAAACCGTAAATCAGCTCGATTGTATGGCATCGTTTCACATCACATCGCATCAACGGATTGGTGCCGGAGCACCAGTATACCTAATAGCGGTTATAGAATTTCGGCCGCCGGAGTGCTCGAGTTGGCTTTCAAAGCTGCTCACGACAATAAGAAAACCCGCCTACAGAACAGAGCACATTCGGTTCGGTGGCAACAACTAGTTTCAGCGAGTGGCAAACTCAATCGCAAAACGGCAGCAGGTAGAAGGAAAAAGTTTGTTTATACAGACTGCTTTGGTGGCAAAACCAGCCACCGTAAAACACGGCCTTTTTGAGGGCCATTAAACCTTTCAAAGAAGAGTTATTAAAAGTTTTTCACAATACATTTCACAATGCATTCTAAAGTGACATAATATGACATATAATATAAACCGATTTATTTTGTTTATGCTTGTTCTTGAGCTTATTGGTGGCTGAGGTCTTTTAAATTGATCATTCAATTTTCACAAATCCATACATGGTTTCCGAATTAAAAGTGGCTTCAGATTACAACACATTGTATGCAGGATGGCATTAACGAAATTTCTCGGTAGCAAGAACTGCTTTCTTTGGTTGATAACTGATGTTGAAAATTGACGGACGTTACATCTGCATTGTATAGAAAAATAACTAAGGAGCAACATGATGAGCTATGTATTTCCTGCTGCTCTGTTCTTATTTTAAAGGACTTTAATCCGAAGGTCATCCGTCCCTGTATTTACTGTTGGTTTTTCAGAACGCTTATAGCTCGTTCATTTCTCGACAGATCGTAGAGTTCGTCTCCAAAACCTCAGTTCTGTTTCATTTTTAATTATTTTGTTTGCGGAGACTACAAATCTTACAATTCATTCGTCTCCGAAACCACAGTTTAAGGGACGATAATATGCTCAATAGTGAAATATATGATAGTGAATGAGCTGATGACCACCTATGCATTCCCTATCACAGCCTTCATTTTGATTGTACGATATGTGCATACGCCGAAAGATGCCCGGCTTTGAACATTTAATAAGTACAAAGCCTTCAGAAAAAAAAATCAAGAATCAAGTTTGTAAAAAAAAACGCAAAAACACAACACCAAGAGTTCTTTTCAGAACCCCCAACATGTTCATAAAGAGTAAACAGTAAACTAATCCATTTTTCAGGTAGATAGGTAGGTATTCACGAAGGAGAAGAAAATAAAACAATATATTTGAAATATATATTTAGCAAAAGCTGTCCCCTTTGTATAGTCCACGTCACTCCGGTTATGTCCCCGACATTACCCACCCGTCTTTTTCACTGACGGTGCATCCATTTTTGCCGTTCTTCACCTTCCGGTCGATGGTTAGGTTCTCGAAGTATCGTTTTAGTACTCTGCTGACCGTGGATTCCCAGCATCTTACCGATGTCCCGATGTGACAACTCCGGATTCTCGAAATGAGTGCGCAGGATTAATTCACGACGCTCTTTTTCGTTCGACGACATTTTTCCAAATTTACG